>NC_056747.1:899705720-899765720 GCF_019279795.1 Protopterus annectens | reverse complement strand
CCTGGGCTATTAGTTGATACCTTAGGCACTGTTTATTGGCGGAAGCCTCTCTACTGTTTTACGTGCTAAATTATGCATTCTATGTGGGTTTCACTCGCTCTGGCTTAGTGTATCTATTTCATGTATGAACGAGTGCTACTTTGATATAATTTTTCTTGTGTTGCATTATAATCATTAGTTAAGCAAGCAACCACTTTTGTTTGAGAAGGAACAGTTACCAACAACAATTTATCTTCTTCAGAACAAAATGACTGCTCTTAACTGTGTTACTAAATTATCAAGCTTTAACTGCATTTGTAGTTACTTTTGTTGCTTTCATGAATATTGTGTCGAACATTGACTTGTTATCCTGCTTTCAGTCCACTTCTTCATCTGATACTTCACTTATTCTGTCTCTACCAATACCAACCACATCTGTCTCTCTCACTGCCTTAATTTCATCCACTAATTCTTCCTACATCCACTGTCTCTACTTGCACTTTCATTCCCCCTCCCTACTTCTCCTCCTTATACTCCTGTTTGGTTTAGTTCTGGCAGTGTTAATTGTTTGTTACATATACATCTACCTCCCTGCTCTCCTCATTTCTTTCTTTTCTTAGATATAAGCCTGATGTCTCCCTTCTCAAAAGCATCCTCCCCATAAGCAGAAACACTAAACAGTATCCAACTACTTACAGCTTTCCTTAACAGAACTCCTCGGGGCCCACCTACTGGAGAATAATTTAGGTATGTATTGGTTCTTGAGAAAAGCTATATTATTTAAGGTCCATAATTAACTGTCACACGTCACTGTGACTTACTGCTACTTCCTCCTTTCACTTTTGCTCCCACACTCCTGATAGCTGTTCTGTTTAGCAGTGCCTCACTGTTACAACTATCAGTGTATCATCAGTAGCAGTCGCTCTACCTCTAGTGCCTCTCACCATACTACTTTTGGCAGTCATTGTCCTATACAACTGTCCAGTAGTTTTTTTCTTGGTGCTACCTAGACCAGTGTACTCAAATTTTCTTCACTATTTCATCCTAATCTATTCAAACTGTAACATCCTTTCTCCCATAGCTTTGTGCATATAAAATTCCCAAAGGAAAAGATGTCTAACTGCTTACTGATAGTTTTTCGATGAACTGCCGGTTCCTGGGTCTAGCCCTGCTCCCTGTTTTCCCTACCCCCATTCCCAACCACCCCTTTTGAATTACATTTATACATTCAAAAGCTCCTCCCCTAATTACTCCCTAACCAATCCCTATCCATCTCCCTTCTTCTATTAGCATCCTCCACCTAAAAATCCTATCTCTTACAGCACACATTATTTAAACAACAGCCATATATCACAAGTCTCACGCCCCCCCCCCACACACACTATTCAGTCTTTATTCGTATACCCAACTTAATTTTCTTCTTTATTACTCCTTTATCTTAAACACTGTAAAATGTCAAAACTTAAAATTACTAGCCTTACCATATTCATGTCTGCAGCCCTAATACTTCCCTCAAATACTCACAAATCAACTTGGCACCAAATTCACCCATTTTTCTGACTCTGAGATAAACATGCCAGTAGCTTTTCACAAATATCAACTAGCCTAATTCAGCCAAACATCCTACACCTTTCATAGCAAAAAATTCTATCCTCCTCAATAGAACCCATTTCTCAATTTTATCTTTCCATGCTTTTGTGTAAAACACTGACCTACAGCAACCAATACTCCCCTCATCTCCACAGCCTAATTCAGTGTGGCAACATTCACCCCAATCTTGGACCCCCTCATAACTTTTCCTATCTTCAACCTCCTCTCTCAAAAAATCTGTTACTGGTCACCTTAAACATGCATAGCTTTTGCAACAAAATAACCAAATTTCATTCCTGGCTAACACAATACTCCCTAGATATATTAGCTGTTACTGAAACCTGGTTAAAACCACACATCAAAGACACCGAAAATCTGCCACCAGGATTTAACATTCTAAGAATTGATAGCATCAATGAAAAAAGCTGGAGGTGCAGCTTTAATTTACTCTAGTACATATACAATTCTACCTCTCTCCAAGCCGATTCCCACATTTAGTAATGCTGAAATTCTCATTGCATTGTTAAAGATAAACACAACCAAACAACTTTGTATTGCAGTAGTTTACATACTCCCAGGCCAAAACATTCCTATACTCTGACATTCTTTCCTGGATATCTGAAAACATCTCCAATGAAACAGTAATCATGGGGAGCTATCAATATCAAATGACAACTCTTTTCCACTAACTCACTAGCAAATAGTCTTCAACCTCTATGGTTTTGCACTACTCCTCACCACCCCCACTAGAATATGAAACAGTAGTAATCTTGGTTCTACCCAAGACTGGATCCTTGTATCTGACCCCCGCAAGTACTCTAATTGCAATACACTTCATAATTTCTTAAGTGACCACCTGCTTGCATGCACTTATAGAACTACCTTTCAAAAACACAAAACCTACACCTACAAAACATCCAGAAACCTAACAGTCTTCAGTCAAGACTTCTTTAATAGTATATTAAACTCATTCATTTGGTCCATACTAAAAAAAATATTACTCCATACAATGCTGTCAGCTATTTCAGTAAACTAATTTTGAATACTGTTAACAAGTCCCCTGTCGGAACAAAAAGAACATAAGTAAACCCTGCACCCTGGTTAACCAAATCCATTAAACAAATATTTCAAATCAGAAGTAAAGCTTCGAGAGATTGTTAAAAGAATAAAAAAAGATACAAGATTTCATATTGATAGGCAATTACAAAACAAAGCAAAAAAATAGTAACTGCTGATAAAAAATTACTTTATGCAACAATTAGCCAGCCACAAAACCAATCCAAAAAATATTCTGGAAAACTGTCTCATCACTTCTTACCCCTGGATCCACTGAAAGTCCATCATCAACCACGGACAAAACACCAACTGAAGTAGCTAATATGTTTAATACTCATTTTATAGACAGCAGAGCTAAATTAGTTACAGCTTGTAACTCTATCACAAATACTAGCTACACAGATAATAGCATTCCCCCTGGCTCCCCAAGCATCCACTAAACCCAACACAACCTTTTCTCTCCCATGCCAAAACACATTAACTCCCAACACTTAATCTCCTCCCTTCTGTCTCCAACATGTATCCACTACATTAATACATAAACAACTTATCAAACTATAAAACCCTCTTCTTCCTGTGATAGTCTCCCATCAAAATACTTAAATCTTACTGCTGAATCTATTGCTTATCTGTCAGCAAACTTGTCACTCGATCCATCAATGAATCCAAAGTCTCAAACCTTTGGAAGAGTTCTGTACTAACCCTTTTTCAACAAATGAGGTAAATCAAATGAACTAGCAAACTACAGACCCATCTCTATAATATCTCCTTTATCAAAACTACTTGAAAAGTGTGTACACTCTCAATTACTAAACTACCTTATCCATAACAACCTTCTTACACCCACTCAACATGGATTTAGGCCTGCTCATAGCACAACTGCCCTGATCTCCTTCACTGATATAGTAAACAAAGCCAGGGACTCTGGACAGTTAATCTCTGTAATACTACTAGTTCTGTCAAAGGCCTTTGAGTCAGTATCACATGACAAACGTCTACAGCAACTCTCTTCACCAGAATGCTCACAACCCTTTCAACAATTGATTAACAGCTATTTATCCAGTAGACAACAGTGTGTTAAATGGCAAGGTTACCTATCACATTACCAGACTAACAGAACAGGAGTCCCACAAGGGTCCACACTTGGACCCTTCGTGTTCACTATCTTCATCAGTAACTTACACTCCACTTCCCTGCATAGCACATTAATCCAACATGCCTATGTTTCTACCATTTTCTGCTCATCTAACCACATACAAGACCTACTTTAAGTAACACAAAATGACTTTACTTCAATAGAATCTCGGCTAAATAAAGCACAATTACTGCTTAACTCCAACAAAACAAAACTTCTGCCTTTTACATCCAAAAAGTTCTCATCTGAATTTAAAATTTACTCCCAAAACAAAACAGAGATTGAAGTCGTAACACACGCTAAGCTTCTAGATTTCACCATAGGCAATTAACTTACATTTGAATAACATGTACACAATGCTATTAAAAGAACCCGCTTCAAACTTGGGACACTCTACAGACACAAAAATCTCATGGCTCCTTCTACCAAAAGAATGCTAGCTAATACCTACTTGATCCCCTGTCAACTCTGTGGAGCTCCTGTTTTCACCAGTCTACACTTGTCCCAAAAAATAAACTTCAGTTCTGCAACTACACGATCACCAAATTTGCCACCGGCTTATCATGCAGCTCCCTCCACTGCAAAGCTCTTACAGAGCTAAACTGGCTTGAATTCCCACACCATCTTGACTATCTGCAACAATATATCACACAAAATAATATACAGACCAGATACCTGTCCCACCCTAAAACCTATTCTGCACAGCTACATTCCCACTAGAACTCTCTCACCAGACAAACAATTAATAAGTGTACACAAAGCTAATAGAACAGCCGGCCAGTGTCTTTATTCCTATGCTCTATCTAAATTATGGAACTCATTATGAGAAAATAGTAGTATAGATAATTCCAGGAAATTCAAGATTGCACTTAAAAAACATGTTCTTAACTCCCGTACTTGCTTGTGCTGCAAGCCAAATATTAAGCCCCCACCTTGGCCTCCCAACCCCTCACTGTCATCATTCTCCCCAAATTTTTATTTCACCTATGCCTCTTTTCTTTCTTTTATACACTTGCCTCCACCTACCTCCTACATACCTTTTATCCCTTGCTTCCTCCCACTACCTCTTATCGTAAAACTCCCTCTTGCCCCCATTTCTCTTACTTTCCTACTGACATATTCCTTAAGTCATCTCTCAAACATCCAACATCTTATCCTTACTTTCTCCTTTAACCCTCCATCCCTATACCACTAATAATGTCCTTCAGTATAAACCACCTTTACCTTCTTCACTTACTATCAAATGTTTATTACATTACTCATTCTTGAATCTGCCTGTAATCCACCAGTGAATGTATTTTTTTACATACGTTTTTCATTTATATTTAGTTATACAGACCACAACTCTTGCTACGAGTGCTCTTTCAGCACTTCCATTGTAACTTATATACAACGTATTGTAACAAAGTTTGCAATTCAACATATGTTTTCCTCTATATATTTGTAATATGTTCAATAATTTAAATGTTATCAAGCATTGTTGGAGCTTTTCTCCCTGGTCCTCCTCTGAAAATGGGTTTCTGTCCCAGTTAGACGTTCACGGTCACCAAATGTCAATAAATAAATAAATTTTACAACTCACCCTCAGATGGCAATCTACCTCACAATTTATGTTTTGGTAGTCATTCCTAGAGTTTACTCTACTGCAGCATTAAAGAATACAAAGAACCTAGTGCAGTTATTTAGGAACTTCACATAATTGTACACTTTCATGTATGTTTACAGTAGTATTTTCTCTCTCTGTTCTTGACTTACTGCTGTCCTGAAATTAGGATGAGGTACACAGTCATCTGTTAGCCCACCTCCCCTCTCTCATAACCCTATAATCAGCCCTGCTACTCAGCTTTGCTTAGTGTATGGAGAAGGAACTTTGAGGGTTCTTTTGTTTGGGCTATCATTTCTGGGGACATTTGCCACTTGGATGGCCAAGAAAGGTCCAAGACAGAAGTACCAAGATTTAGTAGTATTGCAACAGTGAACTAAGTCTTTTTTTTTTTTTTTTTTTATTTCTAATGTTATATCTTACACTTCAATTTGTGGGAATTCACTGTCAAGCAGACTCACCCTGGCAACTGCAGTTGTTCAGGTGTGCTGTATTCCCTTTCCTGCTCCAGTGATGCAGCTGGCTTTCTCGTATCTCTCAGATCTAGTTTGCCACCCAAGCAAAGGTGTAGCATGGGTGAGGCAAAGGGGGCAGCTGCCCCAGGCACAAGGTGTTAGCTAGCATAATAGGCAGATGCCACTACGGCTGTAGCACATAACGGCATTCAGAAATTAATGCTGATACTGCATTTAAATTGCTGTAGTGTTCATGTACTGTGATATTATAACTGTAGCAAGCCTCTTGTTAAATTTGCAGCAAGAGGTTTGCAAGAGTTTCAGTGCAGAGGAGCTTTTAACAGTCCTTAACTTCTCACTTTCAAGAGGACTTTTTTTTCTCCCTTGACTTAGAGTTGTGAGGATGACAGATCAAGGAACTCATACAGGGCATCAGGTACCATAGCTCCAGTTATGTGACCAAGTGATGCAAATATCTCTAAATGTTTGCAGATAAGTGCTACTTTGCATGTCATGTTTTCACCTTCCTTTTCCTCATAGACCTTTGTCTTTTTAGGATTTTGTCTTTCCTGCTGTTGAGTTAAAAAAAAAAAAAAAAAAAAAAAAAAAAATCCTTTGCCCCAAACAGGCAATTTGGATCTAGTCACAGATTGCCAGCTGTGGTGTTAGTTTCTTTCTAAGCTGTTTAAATTACTATTGTGTTTGTTCTTAATCTTTGTGTTAGTAGTTGTGCCTTGTTTGTTGGCAAATAGCTACTGTTATGGTCAGGTAGTCAGAGTTCAAGAAGTATGCCTGCTGTGGCCATAAGATCCCACTCCAGGATACCCATGAACTGTCTGTGGTATGTCTGAGTCTAGAACATGTAAATGTCTCCTGCAATGTTTGCAAGGCCTTTGTCCCACACCCTTGGTACTCTGTAGCAAGGATGTTTGCAAGGCCTTTAACCAATATTCTTGCTACAGAGTAGACCAAGCTAATTTTGAAAGGTATTTTGTCCCCTACTTCTCAGTATAAGAAATAGTAGAAGGTTGAAAAACTGGAAAATGATGAGAAAATTTGATGACAAGGCACCAGAATCCTCTAATTTTTACAAGTCCCTTGAATATCTTTGGTGGAGGATGCTTCAGCTCCATCCGCATCGGGACCATTGTCATACTTGTTCAGAAGGCTACAAGTAGTTATTCTCAAAGCAGGGACCATCAAGATATCTTGTGTCACATCCTCCTTCCACTTCTTCCATTAAGTCTTCAGGTTCTATGTGGTGTCTTTTCCTGAATGTCAGTAGGGATCACGTAATGTGAGCCTTTAAGGCCCAGACTGAAATGGGTGTTGTCCTATCCCTTCTATATCTTAGGCAGATTGTGTTGGCCATATGACTCCAGTGCATGAAACCCCTTTTCTGACACATGTCTTGGTGCTGGCACCAGTGTCTATCCCAGTGCATCCTTCTTCAGCACTGGCCAGCTCCAGTGCCCCTTTGCATACATCCAAGCCTCTGATTCATTCACTTCTGATTCCCTCTGTTTTGGGTGCGTCTCGGCACTGCATCCATAACTCTGATTCTCTAGTTTCTTGTTCGACAGTGACATGTTTGGTGCCTTTTTCGGTATTGGGCTCTGTGGTGTTTGAGGAATCAGTTGTGATCTTAATTTTAGAGTCATTTGGAGAACTGCCGGTGCCATACTCTGGGATGACACATCCACTTCTGTTGAGATGGAGACAGTGCCAAAATAGCTGTCTTCATTACTAGTGGATTTCATATGTGCATTCAGTTTCCTTTTTTTTTTTTTGTGTGGATCAGTTCCTGTCCATCAGCACAGGCAGGAGATGCACTGTTGCTCCCCCCACTAGTGACATCACTCAAAAACTGTGGCCTTAACCTTCTGTATCATTCTCAAGGGCAAAATGAATCTCAGTGCCTCATGACATCCCACCAGTAGGACCCCTGTCAGTGTTCAGGGGCTTTGGACAAACCATACCTCTTCTGGAGCCACCTTGCAAGCATGCATGTAAAAGGAGGCACACAGACTCCACTGTGGAGTTTTTGACACCAGATACAGACCTTGGTGATGGGGATGGTTCCCACAGTCCCCTCTAGTAGATACCTTATTCATTGAGGTACTAAAGTTGATGAGATGGGAGGTTACTTGGCAAATTGAGTTCCCCTTTCCTAGATGAGAGGGCTCTGTTTGAAGTAGTTCAGTCTGCCCTATCTACCTTCTTGGTGGTGCCTCTCACTGACCAGTTGATGGACTTGATTGTGGAGAAGGTCTGGCAAGAACCTTACATAGCAAAGACTGTTCCTAGGAAACCCAATAAAATCCTCCAACTGCCTAAGGACAGACCCTGTTCATAGGTTCATTGGTAGGTACTAGGTTAGCTGCCCTTGCAGGTCATTTTAAGCCTAGTCAGTTTCCTGTTTGGTTTTTGAATTCATTTGCTGTTGAGTTAGAGGAGGCCTTCTATGCCAGATGCAGGTCACCTCTTGACAGTCTGTAGGGTACTGAGTATAGTGACAGTGCTTTGACTTGGTCCATGTAGGACATATTATTTAGGCCCTAGTTGTTTAAGCTATTTAACTAGAAAGAATATGTAGTAGATTTTGGAATATCAGGCCTGGTGGATGGCTCTTTTTTGAAGGAGTTGAGTGATCTCCTTCACCACTGCATTTTTCTTTTGGGGAGGTACATCCAGGAGGGATGCATATGGAAGCTAAAGGTTTCTTGAAAAGGGGGTTATGTAACCTATGGGTATTATGCTCATCACCCAGTTCTCCCATTTCATAGCCATCCATGAGTCCAGATAGAGGGACAGTCAACCCCAAAAATTTTCAAAATTGAATTTCAGAACCGAAGTCTTCAATAAAGCTAAGTACCCCATTCGGGAAACTTTTTTTCTTGCTCCAGACCGATGTCAGTAAAAGTTAATAATTGTATTTATTGTGGGAAGCAGATGCCTCATAAGGACTTTCACTCTTACTGCATTTCTTGCCTAGGCCCTGACCACAACGTTACTAGTTGTCGGTTTTGTGCTAGATTCAATAAACGCACTATTAAATGTCGGGTTGATTTTGCTTTACATTATTTTGCATGAAGATTTAATTACATAATGCCGTCGGAACAACCGACGACCGGAATGTATAAAAAACGCAAAGACAAAGAAAAAGACAGGCATCCGAGGTCCAAAACAGACGACGAAGCCTCTTCTAGACCAGTCGCTGGTTCACCGGTTCTCAGTGAGGCGCTTTCGCAGCCCCTGACACCCGCTAGCTCAGAGCCACAGGCCATAACCGACAGCCAAGTGGAGACACCGAGGCCTGTGGAAACTCAAGGTATTGGGCCTATGGAAACTATACTCTCAGATGGGTCCGGAGCCGCTGAGCAGGCACCGGCTTCTGAGGGTGTTTTCAGACCTTCACAGCTTACGATTAAAGCAACTGCGGCAGCAAAGGCAAAGTCCAAAACACCATTAAAGACAAGGAAACAAGTGCAGCATTCTCCAGAAGAGTCATCCATGCCAAAGAAACAGATGCTTAAAATGGCCGAAGACCTTATTACTTTAATCAGGGGCTCCCATCCCCCTCCTGACAAAAGGCCTAGGCAAGACACTGATTATGATTCATCTGATCAGGTTTCCATTTCCACTGATTCTTCTTCTGACCAGGACTATTCTCTCCCTGCCTGTGAGGACTCTGATGCTGAAGAGTCCATTCCTTCAGCCTCACCGCCTGAGGATTACTCTTTTGGGGAAACTCTGCACGCCATGAGGGTGCATTTCCATTGGGAGAGCCAGGATTACTCAGAATCCAAGAAAAGGCTCAGAGATTTCCTTTTATTGCCTCAGCACAGGCCCCTAGCTATCCCCCCTGTGCTTGATATTGTAGATGATGTTTTTTCTGAATCCAGTCTGTCTCCAGATTCTTTACCCCCTGCACCAGTAAAGCCAGACAGGTACTACAGGTTCCCTGACTCTCATAAATTTCTTTACAAAAACCCCGCTGCAGACCCAGAAACAATTTCTCAGGGTCCTAAAGGGGTTAAAGCTTCCACTGCCAAGAATCCTGTCCCCTCAGATGGATTCCAGAGCTCTGGACAGATGGAGGAAAAAAGTTTACACTTCTGCTACTTTAGCAGTTAAGAGCTTTAAACTGTCAGTTTCACATGCTTAAATATCAACAGTATCTCATGTCATTGTTAAAGCAGAAAATGGTTACAAATATAAAAAGTCCTGACAGTAAAGAAATGCAGGATTTATTGCATGCAGTTGAACAAGTGGGAAAGCATACTCTGCAATGTGGTTTTGATTCATTAGGGGCTTCTTGTAGAGCCACAGTTACAGGCTCAGTTATTCGAAGACATGCTTGGTTGAAAGAACAAAGTTTTACCTGACCATGTTAAAGTAAAATTATTGGATGCTCCACTACAGCATGATACTTTGTTTGGTGTTAAGGCAGAAGAGGTGTTAAAGAAAATGGAGGATAAAGCAAAGTCAATGCAAACTGTGAAAGATTTCTTACAGGTTCAACCACCTAGATTTAGCAGAAACTGGCCTTCAAAAAATTGGTCCTTTCCAGTGTCAGACAGGCCACAAAGAGGCAGATACAGACACCCAAGAGGCAGATCTCAGCCCCAAGGCTCCTACAGACCTAAACAATGGAGTGCTTCAGCCCCCAAAGGAGGAGAAGACAAATCACAACCTTATAGGAAACCGTCACAATGACTTCCCTCTGCAAATGCCAAGCTCTTACCAGTTGACAGCACCCCTAGGGGGAAAGCTAGCACTTTTCTCAAAAAGTTGGCACATGATCACCCAAGGCCAACAGGTGTTGAATATAGTTTCTCAAGGGTACAGGTTCCACTTCCACACACTTCCAAAACCAAAAGGTATGCCAAACCTGCCACAAAACCAATGGGCAGAGGCACAAAAACAGATTGCTGCTCTTATGGATATGAGAGCTATTCAAAAAGTTCCACAAGAAGAACAAGGCCATGGATTTTACTCACGACTTTTCTTAGTACCCAGAAAAGACAAAGCCTGACTACCAGTACTGGACCTGCCAATCCTAAAAACTTTCCTGGATGTTCCAAAATTCAAAATGTTAACACTACAACAACTTCTGCCCATGCTGGGCAAGGAGGCTTGGCTAGTTACTTTGGATCTCAAGGAGGCATACCTGCATGTACCAATCAGACAATCGTGCAGAAGATACCTCAGATTTATAGCAGGCTCAATGCATTACCAATTCTCTGCACTGCCCTTTGGCTTATCTACTGCTCCCAGGGTCTTCACAAAATGCCTGGCACCAGTAATTGCATTTTGCAGACAAAAAGGAATTCAAATATATCCCTACTTGGACAACTGCCTTATTCAAGCAGAGAGCAAGGACATTCTTCTAAAGCACCTGGCATTTGTAAAAAGATTGCTAATTTGCCTAAGGTACACAGTAAACGAAAAGAAATCAAAACTAGTGACTCTCAAGAGATAATATTCCTGGGAGCAAGCTTAAGTACAACTGCCCAGATGGCTTATCTCACGCCAGACAAACAAAGGCAACAGACTCATTACTTTCAAACGATGGCAACAAAGACCCAGCTTCCTGCAAGAAAAATTCTGCAGGCCCTGGGTTTCATGGCATCTTGCATTTTACTAATTCCATATGCCAAACTGCATATGAGGAAACTACAGTGGTATCTAAAAAGTGTTTGGACTCAGCATTGTCACAGCCTACAGACAATCATAACCTTGATTCCCTGCCTACAACAGGAGTTTCGATGGTGGTCCCAGGCCTGTCACCACAACAAGGGACAGCCTTTCACCATACCTACAGCCAGGCAGACAATAACAACGGATGCATCGGATTGTGCCTGGGAAGCACATATAGCAGGAAAATGTATTCAGGGCACGTGGCCCAAGGAACAAATGCATCTTCACATCAATCAAAAAGAGATACTAGCTGTACAGAATGCCCTGACAGCCTTCAAGGACCTAATACATCCAGGACAATTATTAATAAAGACGGACAATACCACAGTTATGTGGTACATAAACAAGCAAGGGGGCACACATTCCTACCGACTATGCAGGCAAGCCATGACTTTGTGGAAAACAGCACTGACCTACCAGGTACATCTGCAAGCACAATTCCTGCCAGGAACAAAAAATACACTGGCAGATGAACTTAGCAGAAATCTCATGGATCCTCACGAATTGAAGCTAAATCCACAAGTGTTCAACTTGATAACAAGGGAATGGGGACGCCCAGACATAGATCTTTTTGCCTCCCCTCACAATTGCCAAATACAGAAATTTTGCACAAGGACTTATCACTCTCAAGCATGGAAAGTGGATGCTCTATCTTTCAGCTGGAAAAACCTGACCGTCTATGCCTTCCCTCTGATGCCTCTTCTCACCAAGGTGCTTCTAAAAGTCAGACAAGAGAGGCCAAAAATGATCCTGATTGCACCAGACTGGTCACGCACTGGTACCCAATCCTAAAGACTGCCCCAAGGCCCACCTTGGCCTCTACCTCAAATCCCTCATCTTCTGACACAGCGAAACAATCAGATTCTGCACAGTCATCTCAGAACCTTAAACCTGGCAGCATAGCAGATAATGTAGCTACTCAGACTGCACCTCTCTCTAAAGCTGTTATGGATGTAATTTTGGAAGCCAGGAGACCCAGCACTAGGAAATCTTACACAGAAAAATGGAAAGGATTCTGTGCTTGGAACCAGGCACAAGGGCTCAACCCACTGGTCCCTAATATGCCTCAGATTTTGCAATACCTGTCTGAGATGTTGGACAAAGGTCTATCTTTTTCATCTATTAAAATCCATGCCTCTGCCATTTCAGCTCATTACAATACGGATCCTCCTATTTTTTCACATCATCTACTACGACAGTACCTCAGAGGGGCAAAGAATATAAGACCCCCTAGGAGAGCACCAGTACCTTCTTGGGACCTCAATTTTATTTTAGAAAAAACTAACACTGCCTCCATTTGAACCATCCAGCACAGCTGATCTAAAATTCTTGTCATGGAAAACTGCTCTGCTCCTAGCAATAACTTCAGCAAGAAGAGTCTCAGAGTTACAGGCATTGTTGGCTGTGGAACCTTTCATCATTTTTCACTAGGACAGGGTTTCTCTAAGGACGAACCCAACATTCATTCCAAAAGTGGTCTCCAGTGTGGCCTTAAACCAAACCATTCATTTGCCTACTTTCTACCCAAATCCCCAGAATAAAGGGGAAAGACTTCTGCACGCTTTGGATATACACAGGCAGCTACGATTTTATTTGGACAAAACAAAAGCTTTCAGAAAAACTGAGCAACTGTTTGCAGCATATGGTGCAGGATCACAAGGAAAACCTATTGCAAAGCAGACTATCTCCAAATGGATAGGACACTGCATCTGCTTCTGTTATGCATATGGCAAATTTGTGCCTAAGGGCATTAGGCCTCATTCTACCAGAGCAGCAACCACTTCAGCAGCTTTCCTCAGAGGGGTACCAACCAAAGACATATTAGAAGCTGCAACCTGGAGCTCAGTGCACACTTTTACCAAGCACTACCACCTACCTCTCTACTCCAAATCCAGAGCAGGCTTTGTCACTGCAGTTCTGCAGGGCTTGTTAGCCTCACCAAATCCAATCTAGACCCAGCCACCCAACCTCAGCTTTGGGATTCTACCCAAGTGTAATGACTGCAACAGTGAAACACGATGAACATAGTACAGTTGTGTACCTACCATAAATGTAGATGTTCAAGTGTATTCACTGTTGCAGTCCTGGTTACCCACCCACCATCCTCCTCTTTGCTGGGACTATTCTGTACTTCTCAACTATATACAACCTATGTGGTGTATTTGCTTGTAGATGAAGGAAATGTGTATAGTAATATATGCATGGTTGTTTTGCATATTTTTATCTTTTCAGCCTTCATATCTGGGGGCACCTGACATCTGGGGCAAGAAAAACTGAAGAAAATGGCGTCGGTTGCAACTTTTATACCCCTGGGGCACTGACGTCAGGGAAGAGGTGACAGCAACCGACGCCGGACCAAGACTTTGCAACTCGGGCCGACTGCGGGTCGCCGGCCAGCAGGATAACCCAAGTGTAATGACTGCAACAGTGAATACACTCTAACATCTACATTTATGGTAGGTACACAACTGTACTTTCACATCTGAGTACTGTTTGTAGATACCAGAGCCAAACGTTTTGATTCTAGGGATGAAAAGTGGGAAAATACTTTTTACATGTGAAGTGCAGTAGTAAACACTTCATATTGCTTATTCTATAACATTTTGAAGAACTTTTGGGGGAAGTGAGAGATGGGTTAAGAGGCTAGAGGGGCTTCAGAGAAGAGTTAGAGTGCGTCAGGGATTTGGAAGCAGAGAGGATAACAGAAGACTAAAATGTGTTGGCACTGGAGGGGAGTAGGAATAAGGATGATATTGACATGATTTGGATATTCTAAACCTTCAAATAAATTTTTTAGTGGTTTAACGTTTGGGAAATAATATTGGTATTATTAGAGGTTGTAAATAACAAGATATGGGCAGTAATTCTAAAAGAAAATGAAGCAAGGAGGAAGACCATTTTTTTAAGAAAATGATGCTATATGACTGGAATAGTTTAAATGACCAAGGATTAAGAAACTGTTATGTTATTTTCTGATAAATATAAGAGTGAGCTGCTGTTCATAATGAAATCCTCTGTACATTTTCAGCATCTTGCCAGGCCTGGTCTTTTTCAGTGCCATTATTGTAAAGCTCTGTAAAGGTAGTGTAGGTCAGAAGTGTGCATTTCAGGTATTTATTTTCATTTATTAACTGGGATAGAGCCCTAATCCCAAAGTACCAGTTTCAGGCTCACACCAGATATATATATATTTTTTTCATTTTGCTGATGCAAGGTGCCTTTGTGTGTCCTTAGTAAATTACAGATTATTTCTAGGAGAAACATTCTTAAGTTGTAGCTCACAATATTTTTTCTCATTTTTACAGTTGGTATTCATGTGGGGTAATCTGTCCTTGGCTTCCAGTACCACAAGAGAAGTACCAGTCCCATTTCTGCAGCCTGGACAGACAGGCATGGTATTTGTAGATTTTTTAGCCCCAACATCTGAGGGCACATACACTTCCCACTGGCGACTGGCTCACAGAGGTGTGCAGTTTGGACCTCGGGTGTGGTGCAGCATTGTTGTTGATGCTTGTCATCATTCAGGAAGTGGACAGAAAGAAAATGGCCTCATTTCTTCTTGTAAACAAGAGGCGAGTATCATGCATCATTTTTTTCTAGTGAAGTGGAATATTATTAATGGCTTGTCATACTTTGAGTGACTAAAGCAACATTTATAAGCAAAGTTGTATGCAAGTTTTAAAGATGTTTTGATTTGAATCATTTTGGGCAATATTTTTATTTAGTTAATTTTCTTCCTGGTATCTTCATAGAATAAGCTGTGGGTGATGAATTTTTAGCACTGAATGTGCTAATATGATGGTTTTGCTACAGAAGTACTTGCATGCTTGCAAGGTCTGGCCTTTAACTGGTAACATTGCTTAAAACTCTCAAACTGTATAAAATGTCATTATTCTAAGCTAGAAAGATTGTGAGTGGCCTTGAAGTAAATGTTTACACAGATAGTCTTGATAGTTCTTGGTTAATTCTCTAGTTGCTTTGTATTCCCAGTCCGAGAGAAAGCTTGTGGTAGAAACAAGAGGCACTTTGCATTTTAGGAAATGTTCATCATTGCCATTGGTACAGTAGCCTTTAGGCTCTTTGGGTTCTTTTCCTGCCTAGGAAATAACCAGCCAGCTTCACAAATCTGTGGCTCCTCCATCAAACTCACACCTTCAGTCTGACTGCTGATTGACTAGACAGATTGAAAAAGTGTTTAATACTTTCTTGCTGTGTCAAGGAGAAGCATTTCTCAGGTTTCACAGGAGCCGCAGTCAGCTAAAAGCTTAATTTCTGGCAGATAAGTCCCATTGGGGAACCTTTTCACACAAAGTGTTGTCCTTTTAAGAAAGTATTATTTAATTTAAATTTCTGACTAAAAGTGGTATTTCTCCTTTAAGAAACTTGGTATTTTTTATCAATAACAGAAGTTTCCTGTTATGTATAGCTGCCCATATTATGTAACTAATTGGGGGTTAATTTGACCAAGTATATGATATTCTTCACATTGATCATTGCTACACTAGCCTAAGCTATATAGGTTATATCCTGCATACCATGGAGCAGCTGGCCAGCTTCCAAAGCTGCAGGACACTTTCCACCTGCCCAAACCATTAGCTCAAGCCAAACGGACTAAAAAGGCAGGTTTGGGTTCAAAGCCCGTCAGAGCTTTCCTGATGTTCTTCGTGTTTCACTGTTGCAGTTATTACATTTGGGTAATCTGCTGGCAGGTTGCCTCAGTCGGCCTGAAAAACAAAGTCTTGGGTCCTACGTCGGTTGCTGTCTCCTCTTCCATGACGTTAGGTCGTCAGGGGTTTAAAACATGCATCCGACGCCATTTTAATCAGTCTTTCTTGCTGTGTGGTGCCCGAAGCAGAAGCAGTTCGCAAGTGCCAGTTGGCCGACTCCTGAAATTTTCATATTCGAGTTTCAGAGCCGAGGTCTTCAAACTAAAGCTAAGTACCCTGTTGGGGAAACTTTTTCTTGCTCCTTACTGATGTCAGTAAAAGTTAATAATTGCATTACTTGTGGGAAGCAAATACCTCATAAGGATTTTCATTTGTGCTGTATTCCTTGCCTAGGCCCTGATCACAGCGTGCCTTGCTGTCGGTTTTATGCTAAATTTAACCAACGCACTATTAAGCGTCTGTATATTTTTGCTTATAAATATTTTGGTTCAAGATTTAACTATCCTGAAATGTCGTCTGTTAGCAGTCCGACTACCGGAGTTCATAAAAAATGCATGGAAAATGACAGAGACAGACCATCGAGGTCCAAAACAGACAACGAAGCTTCTAAGCCAGTCGCCGGTACGCTGGTACTCAGTGAGGCACTTTCGCAGCCCCTGATACCTGCTACTTTTGAGTCGCAGGCCTCTACCGTGACCCATTCGGTGTCTGGTATGCCGCGAGAGTCGCAAAGTATTGAACCTGCGGATGTCTCTCCCTTGGATGGGTCCAGAGCCGCTGCGCAGGCACCGGCTTCTGAGGGTGTTTTCAGGCCTCAACATTTTTACATTAAACTGACGCCAGCAACGAGGTCAAAAACAATTTCTATGTCTAAAAAATGATGCATGAGCTACGTGCTCAGGCCCCCATGCCCAAAAAACAGAAGATCAAAATGGCTGAGGATTTAATTACCTCGATCAGGGGTCGTCCCCCCCACCCCACCCCTGCTAAGAGGCCTAGGCAAGGCACTGACTATGAATCTTCAGATTAGGTTTCCATTTCTTCTGATTCCTCTTCTGATCAGGAATTTTCTATTCCACCCTATGAGGATTCTGATGCAGAGGAATCCATCCCATCTGCATCTCCTCCTGAGGATTACTCTTTTGGAGAGGCTTTGCATACTTTAAAGGAACACTTTCAGTGGGAGAGTCAGGACTTCTCTGAATCAAAAAAGAGGCTTAGGGATTTCCTTCTTCCTCAGCATAGGCCTTTGGCAGTACCACCTGTATTAGACATTGTTGATGATGTGTTCTCGGAATCAAGCATGGCTCCGGATTCCCTGCCTCCGGCTCCTAGTAAGCCAGACAGATATTACAGGGTTCCTGACTCCCACAAATTTCTTTTCAAAAATCCTGCTACTGATCCTGAAACTATTTCTCAGGGTCCCAAGGGTGTTAAGGCTTCTACAGCCAAAAATCCTACCCCTTCTGATAGAGTTTCCAGGGCCCTGGATAGATGGGCTAAGAAGGTTTATAAAGTCATATGCTTAAATATTAACAGCATGTCTTACTGAAACAGAAAATTATGTTGATTTCTGATTGTGTGGAAAATAAAGAATTACAGGATTTTTTGCATTCAGCAGAACAGGTTGGAATGCATACTTTGCAATGTGGTTTTGATTCCTTGGAGGCCTCTTGTAGGGCCATTGTTACTGGATCTGTGATTAGAAGGCATGCCTGGCTCAAGGAGCAAAATCTGCTTGATCATGTTAAAGCTAAATTGTTGGATGCCCCTTTGCAGCATGATACTCTGGTAATAAGGCAGAAAAGGTTTTAAAGAAAATGGAAGGCAAAGCTAAATCTATGCAAAATGTAAAAGATTTCTTGCAAGTGCAGCCACCCAGATTCAGTAGACACTAGCCTACTAAAAACTGGTCCTTTTCTGTGTCCAGCAGAGCCACTCAGGGCAAACCCAGGCACTCAAAAGGCTCCAGATATCAATCACAGGGTTCTTACACGTCAAAACAATGGGGTGCCTCCACCTCCAAATCTGGAGGAAACAAAGCACAGCCCTGCGGTAAGCAGTCTCATTGACTTTTCTCTACCATCTCCAAGCATTTGTCTTTTGGCAGCCCCCTTGGGGGGAAAACTAGCACTTCATGCTCAAAATTGGCAATTAATTACCCAGGACAAGTGGGTATTAAACATAGTATCCCAGGGGTACAGATTTCATTTCCATACTTTGCCAATTCCAAACGGATGGCCGGATCTGCCACAAAACCAATGGGGAGAGGCCCAGAAACAAGTCATGTCCTTCCTGGATATGGGGGTTACTCAACCGGTACCAGAAAAGGAAAAAGGACAAGGATTTTATTCAAGACTTTTCCTGTGACCCAGAAAAGACTATTCATGGTGTCCCATACTGGACTTATCGATTCTAAACATGTTCCTGGACATTCCAAAATTCAAAATGGTGACTTTACAACAGCAACTGCCTGTGCTAGGCAAGAATGCTTGGTTAGTAACTCTCGACTTAAGAGGCATACCTGCATATCCCAATAAGGGAATCATGCAGAAGATGCCTCCGCTTCAAAGCAGTTTTTTGCATTACCAATTCGCTGCACTGCCCTTTGGCTTATCTACTGCACCCAGGGTCATTACAAAGTGCCTGGCACCAGTAATTGCATTCTGCAGACAAAGAAACATTCAAATTTATCCTTATCTGGACGATTGTCTCATTCAAGCAGAGGACAAGGACACTCTACTTCAACATCTGGCATTTGTAAAAAGGCTTCTAGCATACCTAGGGTACACCATAAACAAAAAGAAATCACAACTGGTACCCTCTCAAATAATTACATTCCTGGGTGCAAGCTTGAATACAACTGCCTAGATGGCTTACCTCACGCCAGACAAACAAAGGCAATTGACAACATATTTCAAACAAATGGCAACAAAAATCCATTTATCTGCAAGACAAATTCTGCAGGCTTTGGGGATCATGGCGTCCTGCATTCTACTAATTCCATATGCGAGACTGCATGTGAGGAAACTTCAGTGGTACCTAAAATGTTTATGGAGTCAACATCGTCACAGCCTGGAAACAATGATTCCTCTCCTTCCCTGCCTACAACAGAAGTTTCTTTGGTGGGCAGAGATATGTCACCAAAACAAGGGACTGTCATTCACTCTACCCCCTGCCACCCAAACCCTAACTACAGATGCATCAGACTATGCTTGGGGGGGCCCACCTGGCAGGGAGATGCATTCAGGGCAAATGGAGCCCAAACCAACTGCATCTGCATATCAACCAGAAAGAAATGCTAGCTGTTCAGAATGCTCTGACAGCCTTCAAGGACTTAATTCATCCAGGACAATTACTGATAAAGACGGACAACACCACAGTTATGTGGTACATAAACAGGCAGGGGGGTACACATTCCTACCCCCTTTGCAGACTAGCCATGGCATTGTGGAACACAGCCTTGACTTACCAAATACATCTTCAAGCTCAGTTCCTGCCAGGAAAGAAAAATACTCTGGCAGACAACCTAAGCAGAAATCTTATGGACCCGCATGAATGGAAACTGGATCCCCAAATCTTCAGCATGTTAACACAGAAATGGGGGAGCCCAAACATAGATCTATTTGCCTCTCCCCAAAACTGTCAGTTGGACAAATTCTGCACAAGGACTCTTCACAAAAAAGCATGGAAAGTGGATGCTCTATCTTTCAGCTGGAAAAAACTATCAGTCTATGCCTTTCCCCCTTTGCCTCTACTCTCCAAGGTCTTACTAAAAGTCAGACAGGAAAAACCATAAATGATCCTAGTTGCTCCGGACTGGCATCGCCAGCACTGGTACCTGCTTCTAAGGAATATGTCACACCTTCCTCCGTGGTACTTGTCTCAAACACCTCATTTACTGTCTCAGCAGAACTATCAAATTCTGCACACTCGGCTCCAAACTCTGAATCTTGCAGCACGACTAATCAACTAATTAAAACTCAGTCCAAAAAGATGCGTGACTTTCCAATGAGCAATAAAATGAAAGTAATTGTTTATTCCAGTAAAAGCTTTCGCCAAAGGCTTCTTCAGACTCTTTACACAAACTAAAACTTTGAACATCACTTTTAAAACCAACAAAAGCTTGTGATAGGATCTCTATAATCACATGTTTCCTTCATTTAAAAATACAGTAACCCATTAAACTCAGTTCCATGAATGTTACCTTGTTCAGCTAAGAAAAATACTGGTATATTAAAAGTAAGAACTGAATAGTTCAAAATAAACAAAAACAACACACAAAAAAAAAAACATAAAAAAATGCATTGGTGCCCAAGCATACATTATATTATATTAAACAATTGAGTATATCTCAGAGCCTTGTCATAATTACTTATCATCTCATGGTGCTTTAGAAACATCTAGTACTGAACTTTCAGGCAGTATATATCAAAAAATTTTCAGACTTGGTGTTAGTATAACAAACTGCTTGTTAATAACATATTTACAAAGTGTGACATTAGAGATATTTCCGTGTTTTACTGGAAGTTCATTATATCCAAAGAGACTTCGTAAAACAGTCAACAATTACAGGTGTAGACTCTGAAAAAAAAATTAAAATTTTACAATTCACAACCTTTATTTGTATGTGCCTGGTATTGCCTGGTTAATTGACAAAAAAAAAACAAAGAAACTGTATTATACTTACGTACCATAAGCGTTCATAAAATAAACATTGTGTCTATTTAAAAAGCCGCCGATTTACAACATGCATATAGTACATGACAGGCTTTTCAATAGCTGTGTCCATTTCATTCATGTAGTCTCTTCAAATCTCCGTTATTAAACAGGGACATTTGACATTTCAGGATGTAGTGTAACTAAACAAAAAAAAGTGGAAGAGAATGCTTCAACAAAACAAAAGCAACACAAAGCGTCTATATGGAAACAGAGCAATTTCTAATAAATTAACTCTTGACAGAGTAGATCACAATGGGAAATAAAAGCACACTGACTTAAGCAACCATTAATTGCACTTTATAATTGTTACATCCTTGATACCCAAGTTTAAAATATAGACATTGTGAAATTAAAACTCTTATGTGGTGGCGGAAAATAAGGAATACATGAGGGGAAGGGGGAAAAAATGGAGAAGTATTTTGGCACATATAATCTGTTAATCCCGAATGGCATCCTGAGGTGTCTTACATTAGTTTTTATAAACAGTACTTTTCAGTACTAAATATATGTGTGCAAAGATTCATTTCTTATGACAAATGTTGAAAGTGTATGAAATGCCTACAATATGTCTGAGTATATAGATGGGTCATCTACACCATGGTCATGATGTTGTGAGGAAAATGTACCTAACTAATGTGGAATTTAGAACAGTTAGTGGGAGATCTCTTTACCTGCGTAATCTTCTACTTTTCAAAAATGGCTTTATTTGGAACCAAGCACAAGGAATAGACACAGCAAAGGCCAATATTCCTCAGATTTTACAATGCTTAACTGAGATGCTTGACAAGGGCCTATCTTTTTCTTCAATAAAAATCCATGCCTCTGCCATCTCGGCTCATTACAACACAGAGCCTCCCCTCTTTTCTCATCCAATGCTTAAACAGTATCTCAGAGGGGCCAAAAACTTAAGACCTCCCAGGAGAGCACCAACTCCTGCATGGGACCTCAGTTTTGTGCTGGAAAAACTCACCCTGCCTCCTTTTGAACCAGCAGCTACTGCAGATATAAAATTTCTATCTTGGAAGACCACTTTTCTTTTGGCAGTCACTTCAGCAAGAAGGGTTTCAGAACTACAGGCTCCTCATGGCAGTGGAGCCTTTCATCATATTTTACTCAGACCGGGTGGCCCTCAGGACCAATCCTTCTTTTATGCCTAAGGTGGCATCCAGTGTGGCTCTTAACCAGACCATTCACCTCCCAACATTTTTCTCAAATCCGCAGAACAAGGTGGAGCGGATTCTGCATTCATTGGATGTACACAGACAACTAAGATTCTACTTACAGGACAAAATCTCTAAGAACGTCTGTGCAACTGCTGGTAGCATTTGCTGCAGGATCAGAGGGGAAGGCTATATTAAAGCAGACTATTTCCAAATGGATAAGCCACTCCATTCGTTTCTGCTATTTGCACCATGGTAAACCTGTGCCCAAGGGTATCAGATCCCATTCCACCAGGGCTGCCTCTACTTCAGCAGCTTTTCTCAGAGGGGTCCCAACCAGAAACATTCTAGAAGCTGCAACTTGGAGCACTGTGTTCAAACATTCACAAAGAATTATAATTTACCTCTCTTTTCTAAATCCAGGGCAGGCTTTGCCACTGCAGTCCTGCAGGGCCTTATAGCTGCTCCTAATGCTCTTTAGTTCCATCCTCCCATCCATAGCTTTGGGATTCTACCCAAATGTAATGACTGCAACAGTGAAACACGAACATAGTACAGTTTTGTGTACACTTACCATAAATGTAGATGTTAGAGTGTATTCACTGCTGCAGTCCGGGTTACCCACCCACCATCCCCCATTCTATACCTTTTCTTTCCTTCACTATACTCAAAAGCCTTTGTGGTGTATTTGCTTTTAGTTGAAGGTAAAGTTTATGTTTCTAAAGTGCATTTATATATTTACTGTTTATATATATATTTGTGCTCCCCATTTGGGGGGCACCCGACATCTGGGGCAAGAAAAACTGATTAAAATGGCATCGGCTGCATGTTTTCTACCCCTGATGACCTGACGTCATGGAAGAGGAGACCACAACTGAAGCAGGACCCAAGACTTTGTTATTCAGGCTGACTGAGGTCAACCTGCCAGCAGATTACCCAAATGTAATGACTGCAACAGTGAATACACTCGAACAGCTACATTTATGGTAAGTGTACACAACTGTACTTTGCAGAGAAGAGCACTCCTGTGCAGGCTTTCAATGGTAGGCTAATGCTGTCTCATTACTGGGCAGATAAGTTCCCTTCAGGAAAAAAACTTCCACATTACTTTTAAAGTTGTTTAAAGTAGGTTTTTTTTTTGGAAACTACTACTTTTAAACTATAGAAAAATATTTTACTTGACTTTTCATGACTTTTCTGAACATTTAAATGGGAATGCTCTTTTTACTTCTGTTGTTAAAGTTTGTATAAAAGTACCTTTTCCTTTGGAAAAACTGCTGAATACTTCTTGGGGCTGGGGAGTGTTTAAAATGCTTTTACTGCATTGTCTATTTGGGAGGAGTGATGTTTTTGCTGTTTTCCCGTTTTACCAAAACTAGGAAACAAGCACCTTTTTTAGCTTGACCATGAGACAAACTACCAGTCCATTGGATGGACCTCCTTCCAACCACAAAAAGAAAAAGTAGTCTTTGCCATCATAGCAGGCTGCTAATTTGCCACAGCTAGGTGACTATACTGTGGCCAAAGCTGGCACCTCAGACCACCCATCTTTTTCTTCTGATCCCTTTTGCATTGTTCATACACCCACTATGGACTAGGCTTATCCACATCTTCTATGGCTGTTGAGATCCCCTCAGTTGGCAAGGGAGAGACACTCCCATCAGTTATAGGTGAAGGGGAAGGGAATGTGCCCATTCTTAGCCAGATGTTGTGCCCATCCCTGGGAAAGCTGCTGCTGGCAATACTAGGTATGCTTGCTGCAAATTTCCTGTGAAAAAGACAGAAAACTAAACATTTCACTTCTACTATTTCGATTTTTCTGAACAAGAGTAATTTATTGGGCTTTGCTTAGGTCTTAAGCAGGCTGTTAACCATTCTGGTAAGGTGGCTTCTGGTAAAAGAAAAAGTGATTCCTCTTTCCCTGAAGAGGTTCAAGATTGGTAATCTCTAGGGAAGTATGAACGTTTTTTCTCCCCAGGTTTCTGACTCAGATTCTGAGGAGAGCATGGTGTTTGGATATTCCTGTGAGGGATTCACTTTCTCTTGAGACTATTTCCAGGATGTGCCATTCTTTTCAGTATGATAATACTCAGGTTTCTCAGTCTGTTTGACAATGCTATGATTTGCTGCAACTGGAATTTTCACAACTCATACCCATTCCCCCAGTGCTTGACAGCATTGGAGGGTGTGTTTGTCTCAACCTGTGGATGTTCATCATGCATACAGCTGCAGTCATCACACTTGGGTTATCCTGCCGTCAGGCGGGTCCTCGGTCGGCCGAATTCCAAAGTCTAGGTCCGGCGTCGGTTGTCGTCGCTTCTTCCCTGACATCAGTGCGGCAGGGGTATAAAAGAGGCAGCCAACGCCATTTTCTTCAGTCTTTCTTGCTGCGCGGTGCCCGAAGCAGAAGCAGTTTGCAAGTGCTGGTCGGCCAGCTCCTGAGATTTACGAATAGTATTTCAGCCGAAGTCTTCTTTAAAGCTAAGTACCCCGTTGGGGAAACTTTTCTTGCCTCAGACCGATGTCAGACAAAGTTAATAATTGCATTTCTTGTGGGAAGCAATTACCGCATAAGGATTTTCACTCTTACTGTATACCTTGCTTAGGGCCAGACCATGACGTCTCGGCCTGCCGTTTTTGTGCTAGGTTTAACAAGCACACTATTAAGCGCCGGGCGGAGTTCGCCCTTCATTATTTTGGCAAAAAATTAAATTATATCATGTCGTCGGATGCACCGCCGCCAGTTTTAGGCAAAAAACGCAAGGATAAGGACAGACATGGCCTGCACCGAGTACTGAAATCATGCTTAGGCCGACTAGCGGTTCTCAGCGAGGCGCCTACGCAGCCCCTGACTACCGATGAAACTACTTTACCGGCGACTTCATTACCCGAAGTCGCAGGATCCTTGGTCTCCATTCCCACTGCAGATACAGACGCCACTCTTGGTGGGGAAACCGAAAATTTAGCGAGGCCTGCCATTTCTGAAGGCGTTTTCAGGCCTTCCACCTCCTCTATTAAATTGTTCACTAAATCTAAAGCTGCAGTGAAAATTAAAAAACAGGGTCCTCAGACCCCCTCTCAAGGCCCCATGCCTAAGAAACAGATGCTTAAAATGGCTGAGGATTTGATTACTCTCATCAGGGGTTCTCAACCCCCCTCAGACAAAAGGCCCAGGTTGGAGGAAGACTACCCTTCCTCAGACCAGGCTTCTATTACCTCAGACCATTCTGAGGACCAGGATTACGCCTATTCCCCATTTGAAGACTCTGATGCTGAGGAGTCTATTCCCTCGGTCTCCCCCCCTGAGGACTAATCTTTTGGGGAAACCCTGCATACATTGGGAGAGCACTTCCACTGGGAAGGCCAAGATTACTCAGATTCCAAGAAAAGGCTCAGGGAATTTCTACTACTTCCCCAGCATAGGCCCCTGGCTATTCCTCCTGTCTTAGATATTTTGGATGATGTGTACGCAGAAGCCAGTCTTAATCCAGACTCATTACCTCCAGCCCCTGTTAAACCAGACATATATTACCGGGTTCCTGATTCTCACCAGTTCCTTTATAAAAGCCATACTGCTGACCCAGAAACAATTTCAGAGGGTCCTAAGGGGATTAAGGCCTCTACTGCTAAAAACCCTTTACCTTCAGACAGAGATTCCAGAGCATTAGAAAGGTGGGGGAAAAAGGTGTATACTTCAGCCACTTTAACCATGAGGGCATTAAACTGTCAATTTCATATGTTAAAATACCAGCAGTTCTTGCTATCTCAGCTGAAAAGCAAAATGACGCAAACAGAACAACCAGACTTGAAAGAGTTACAGGATTTGTTGCATGGGGCAGAACAAGTGGGGAAACATACCTTGCAGTGTGGTTTTGATGCTTTAGAGGCCTCATGTAGAGCTGCTGTCACGGGGTCTGTCAGACGTAGACATGCTTGGCTCAGAGCAAACTTTACCAGATCATGTCAAAGCAAAGTTATTAGATGCACCACTACAAAAAGATGTATTGTTCGGTGTTAAAGCTGAGGAGGTACTAAAGAAAATGGAGGAAAAAGCAAAATCTATGCAAACAGTTAAAGATTTCTTGCAGGTGCAGCCTCCACGCTTCAGCAGAAACTGGCCTTCAAAAAATTGGTCCTTTCCAGCCACGGACAGACCCCAAAGGGGCAGATACAGACGCCCAAGGGGTAGAGGACAACCTCAAGGATCTTACAGAGCTAGACAGTGGCAAACACCAGCCCCAAGAGGTGGAGAAGATAGACCACAGTCATTTAGAAAACAGACGCAATGACTTTCCCCTATGCCTGCCAAGCAAAGCTATAATGGCAGCACCTTTGGGCGGAAAACTGGCCTTATTTTCAAAAAGCTGGCACATTGTTACAAAGGACAAATGGATTCTGGATATTATAGGCAGAGGCTACAGGTTCCACTTTCACACCCTTCCAAAAATGAGAGGCATGCCAAACTTGCCACAAAATCAGTGGGCAGAGGCACAAAGACAAATTACCGCTCTCATGGATATGACAGCAATTCAGGAGGTACCTGCAAAAGAACAAGGTCAAGGTTTTTATTCAAGGCTATTTCTGGTACCAAGGAAGGACACAGATTGGAGACCCATCTTAGACCTATCTATTCTAAACACATATCTAGAGGTACCAAAATTCAAGATGCTCACATTACAGCAGCTTCTTCCCATGCTGGGCAAGGAGTCTTGGCTGGTAACCTTGGACCTCAAGAAGGCATACCTGCATGTCCCTATCAGACAAGATTGCAGAAGATACCTCAGATTTCTTGCAGGTTCAACCCATTACCAATTCTCTGCATTGCCCTTTGGCTTATCTACCGCGCCCAGAGTGTTTACGAAATGCCTGGCATCAGTAATTTCCTTCTGCAGACAACGAGGAATCCAAATCTACCCATATCTGGACGACTGCCTGATCCAAGCAGACAGCAAGGACATTCTATTGCAACATCTGGCGTTTGTAATAAAACTGTTAAACTGCCTGGGGTACACAGTGAACAAAAAGAAATCAAAACTAATACCTTCTCAACAGATAACTTTCCTGGGTGCCAGCTTAAACACAACAACCCAGATGGCCTACCTCACGCCAGACAAACAAGGGCAACTGTCTCAATACTTCAACAGAATGGCAACTTTAACCAGGCTAACTGCAAGGAAAATCCTGCAGGCTCTGGGTTTCATGGCATCTTGTATCCTACTAATACCATTTGCAAAGCTGCATATGAGGAAACTACAATGGTACCTAAAAAACTTATGGTCTCAACACAGCCACAGCTTGGAAACAATTATACCACTCATTCCATGCCTTCAAAAGGAATTTTTGTGGTGGGCTCAAGCATGCCAAAGAAACACGGGTCTTCCTTTCTACTTACCACAAGTAACTCAAATCATCACAACAGATGCCTCAGACTACGCCTGGCGAGCTCACATGGCAGGTCAGTGTATTCAGGGAAAATGGTCCCAAAAAGAGATGCACCTACACATCAACCAAAAGGAGATGCTAGCCATGCAAAATGCTCTTATGACCTTCAAAGACCTACTGCATCCAGGCCAGCTATTAATAAAGACAGACAACACCACAGCCATGTGGTACATAAACAAAGGGGGGAACGCATTCATACCCCCTGTGCAGACAGGCCATGACCCTGTGGAACACAGCACTGGAATTACAAATTCAACTACAGGCACAATTCATGCCAGGGAAGGAAAACACGCTGGCAGACAACTTAAGCAGAAATATGATAGACCCACACGAATGGAAGTTGCATCCTCAAGTCTTCTCAAAGATAACTCAGGCATGGGGACAGCCAGATATAGATCTATTTGCTACCCACAGAAATTACCAGTTGGAGAAATTCTGCTCAAGGACCTATCATCCACAGGCCTGGAAAGTGGACGCACTCTCTTTCAATTGGACAACATTGACAGTCTATGCAGTCCCGCCTCTACCTCTACTGGCCAAAAGTCCTATTAAAAACCAGAGCAGAGAGGCCACAAATGATTCTCATTGCTCCAGACTGGCAACGACAGCACTGGTATCCTCTCCTAAAGAGCCTGTCACACTCACCACCATGGATCCTTCCACAAGTTCCTCTTCTTTTGTCCCAGCACAATTACAAGACCCTTCACAGCCAGCTCAGAACTCTAAATCTAGCTGCATGGAGAATACCTTAATTTGCCAACAGACTCTCCTCTCCAAGGAGGTACAGGATGTCATCTTGGAGGCCAGGAGACCCTCTACTAGAAAAACCTACTCCGCCAAATGGAAACTATTTTGTGCCTGGAATCAAGCTAAGGGTCAGAATCCATGGGTAATAAATATACCTCAGATTTTACAGTACCTAGCTGAGATGTTAAACAGTGGCCTTTCCTTCTCTTCCATCAAGATCCACGCTTCAGCCATTTCAGCACAGTACAATACGGATCCTCCTTTATTCTCACATCCTCTTTTAAGGCAGTTCCTCAGAGGGGCAAAAAATATACAACCCCCACGGAAACCTCCAGCTCCAGCTTGGGACCTCAACTTCGTATTGGAGAAGCTGACACTGCCTCCTTTTGAGCCGGCTGCTACAGCAGAGCTACAACACTTGTCATGAAAAACAGCCTTCTTTCTGGCTATTACCTCAGCACGTAGGGTTTCAGAGCTACAGGCCCTCATGGCTGTGCAACCATTCATTATTTTCCATCAGGACAGGGTTTCCTTACGGACCAACCCTACCTTCATGCCAAAGGTAGTATCCAGTGTGGCTTTGAATCAGACTATTCATTTACCTACCTTTTATCCATATCCACAGAACAAAGGAGAGAGGCTACTACATTCCTTGGACATTCACAGGCAACTTTGTTATTGCTTGGACAGAACAAAGTCATTCAGAAAATCTGAGCAACTCTTTGTGTCCTATGCTACAGGTGCTCAAGGAAAGGCTATTTCCAAACAGACTATTTCAAAATGGATAGCTCACTGCATATGCTTTTGTTATTCATTTCATGGAAAATCAGTGCCTGTATACATCAGATCCCACTCCACCAGGGCTACAGCTACCTCAGCAGCTTTCCTCAGGGGGGTCCCTACCAAAGACATTTTGGAAGCAGCAACTTGGAGTTCAGTGCACACTTTCTCCAAGCACTACCACCTTCCACTATACTCAAAATCTAGAGCGGGCTTTGCCACAGCAGTCCTGCAGGGCATTCTAGCCCCTCCTAATTCCGCTTAGTACCAGCCACCCTTACTTAGCTATGGGATTCTACCCAAGTGTGATGACTGCAGCTGTATGCACGATGAACATAGTACAGTTTTGTACCTACCATAAATGTAGATGTTCGAGTGCGCATACAGCTGCAGTCCAGGTTACCCTCCCTCCATCCCCTCTTAGGACAGGGCTTATGCCAAACACCTTTATCATGCAACCTATTTGGGGTATTCCTTTATGGTGTATTTGCTTGCAACTACTGTTTTGTTTTATCTACTTATGTACGTTTGCATAACATCATATTTTGCCTTCTTTTCTGGGGGCACCTGACATCTGGGGCAAGAAAAACTGAAGAAAATGGCGTTGGCTGCCTTTTTTATACCCCTGCCGCACTGACGTAAGGGAAGAAGCGACGACAACCGACGCCGGACCTAGACTTTGGAATTCAGCCGACCGAGGACCCGCTTGATGGCAGGATAACCCAAGTGTGATGACTGCAGCTGTATGCGCACTCGAACATCTACATTTATGGTAGGTACAAAACTGTACTTTTCCCTAACAGCCAACCTGATGCCCCTAAGAAAGCAGATAGAATTTGCAAAGATGTTCCTCAGTCGCACTGCTGTAGTACCTTGTATGCTGTGTCCCACCAGTGACACAGCACAGAACCAGCTTGCCAAAGCTGTAACACCCCCCCACCCCACACTCAGCTAGGCTGCTGATATACTAAACTCCAAAAAGGGTGTAGCCTGTCAGCAACCTTAGTGAGGTAAATTTTCAGAATTTTCCTGCAGGCTCAAGGAGAAGCATCTCCCTAGCTCCAGTGGAACAGCAGTCAATCAAAATCTTTTTGCTAACAGATAGGACCCCATTTGGGGACCACTTCCTCTCATAAATATTTTTGAGTATGTTTTTATGATCTACCTTAACTTAACAAACAGAAAAAAAAGCTATTTGTGATGCTCCACCTTAAGAATATCTGCTTTTGTCAGGGATGTTTTGTACATGCTTCTGCACTGTTTACTTGACTTGTTTTACAATTTTGTGTAAACAACTGTGATTTTATGAAACTGTTAAGAACTGGGACATTCTTTTACAGTTGGGAATGTACAGGTTTCTTCATGTCTGTTACTGTTTTTAATGGAATTAGAATATTTTCTCATTTCTGAGGTAATAAATGTCCTATAATATTTCTGACTAAAAGTTTAAGGTCTGTTGACACGATTTTCAGTGTAGTGCTTATGTTTGCTAGCATGGGGCCTTTTTTTTTTTGGGTCGTTGGGGAAGGGAAGTGTGCTGTTGTCTTACTAGTGAATACTTACTCTCTCCCACTGTTACTGAGCTTACTACATTGGCAGTCAGGTTTCTTCTCTGGCTACAGCATGGATAATATCAATGGTCCTGCTTCTACACTCCCATTTGTACCTAAAAAAGTAAGTAAAAATATTGTCTCAGCCTATGGTTACTGATTCTGATGTGTCCAAAGACAGTTCCACAGACCTTTTATTTGTTTACTCAACTCCTTCAGGTGTAGCTGTAATGACCACTATAGACTGGGGGGGTTAGACATGTCCACAGGGGCTGTTCCAGTACCTGTTACAGGTATGGGAGAATCAAACACTTAAGGTGCAGGAGTTATCTGGGGAAGAGACCTCTTGCCAGAAATAGTAGGCTGTCCCCTTCTCACTCTCCCAGCTTGGAATCTTAGATAAAAGAAGCAAAAACTTACTTACAAGGCAGATGATTAGGCCTTTTCTGTATAAGTCATATTTTATATCTTTCACCAAGAGTATTTTGTAGTCTGTAGGTCCTGGGGGCTGTTTTCCTTTTCACAGTTCTAGTCCAGGTATTGTCAGAGAACAGTATGTGTTTTCAGATTATGATAATTTTGACAGAGACACGGATGATTCTCCTCGGGAATCTATCGCCCAGAACTCTGACAGTTTAGATAGTGAACCTGAAGTTAATCCTAGGCAAGCTTTTTCCTATGCTGAAACTGTTGTTAGACTTAGGGATATTTTTTTCTTGGGAGCAAACAGGGGCTCCCCAGAATTAGGTAGATTTTATGATCTATTAGAAAATGAGGTTCCTAATTCTGCATCTGTTTATCCCCATTTTGCCAGCTCTAGAAGATGCTTTTAAAGCTGCCTGCAAGGCTTCTGACTCTGTCTGCAATTCCAAAGAAAGGTGATAAGTAGTGTTGGATCTCTTCAGATTATGAATGTCTTTATTCTCAACTGTAAACTGACCCTGCTGCAGTAACTCCACTGGCAACAACTAGCAAGGCATTTTTGGCTTTCTCTAACACAGTATATTCTGATAAGAAGGACAAGTGGTTAGACAATCAAGGTAAGAGACTGTCTGGTTCTACTTCATTAGCCTTGAAGATCTTGAATTAGCAGGGCTATATGTGAAAGCTTATGCTAATGTGGGATTATAGTCTGGAAGAATTTGCTGCTTCATTGTCTCCAGAAGGTGGGTTTTATGTGAATAAGATTGTTTCTCACTTGGCTCAAGTTTCTAAACATGCTCTGAGAAGTGCATATGTTTCTGCTGATTCTGTGTTGAGAACTTCTGTTTCTTCCGTGGTGTTGAGAAAATTTATTTTGTTACACAGTCAAAAATTTTCTGATGACTTGAAGTCTGAAATTCTTAATCTTACATTAATCCCAAATTTGGTCTTTGGGTCTGTGGCTATGCAGATCCTTAAACAGTGGAATGACAGAGGTAAATTTATGCATGGAGTTTCTAGGATTTTTCAGGTACCCAAGTTCTACCCTAACAAGGCTGCTTCTCAATCCTTTAGAGCCCAGAACAAACAGAAATCCCAGCCTAACAGCAAGCAGGCATCCAAAAGAAAATGACTGGAGAGTAATTCTTACAAACCAAGTAGAAGTAACTTTCCCAAAACGAGTCAAGGTCCAGATAATGAATGACTGTTGTAGGAATCTGACCACTTTATCTGCACCTCTTGCCCCAGCTTCCCTACCTCTCACACTGACTGACCCACAGCCGCTTAGCCTGGGTCAAATGGTTTCAGACAGATGGGTGTTGAAGGTGATTCAGGAAGGATTCATTTGGCAGAGGATGGACTCTCCTCCTCCTACCTTTGGAGGATTCCCCCGACATTCACCAACCAGACAGACGTGTTTCCACCAGTGCTACAACATATGCCAGAAGCAGCAGTCATAGAACCCATACCTGCAAATCGCATGTGCTTTGGTTTTTATTCCAGGATATTTTTCGTACCAAAGAAGGAGAATACTTGGAGACCTGTTTTCTATCTGTCATTTCTCTTGCACTGCATCTTGACTGTTGTCTTATGGTAAAACTAGAACTCGAGATGCCTGTCATCAGATATCCAGTGCTGAAAGTTTCAGGAAATATCTTAAGCTTTGTGTAATCCTTTTCACATGATCAGTTCTCTGCATTACCCGTTGGGCTCTCCACTGCACCTAGATTGTTCATGAAGTGCCTAGCCCCAGTGGTGGCTCATTGCATATTGCAGGGCATCCACGTTTTTCTTTATTTAGTTGACTTGCTTATTTGTGTAGAGTCTTCTACCAGATCTTTGGAGTCCATAACAGAGATGTCCAACCTCTTGTAACATGTGAGTTTTCACTTAAAGCAATAAAAGTTGTCTCATGCCCTCTCACAAAATTGTCTTTTTGGGTGTCTCATAGATGCACTCAGGCAAAAAATAGGTCTTTTCTGGGCTTTTCTCAACAATTTCAGGCTCCTGCAAGAGAACTTTACAGGATTCTAGGCCTTATGGCATCCACTTGCCAGATGACACATGAGAAAAATCCAGTGATACATAAAATAAAGTTCTTGGACCCAGCATCTAAATCCCTTGGACTTTCATATTCCTGTGCTAGGATTTGTATGATGAGAATCGCAGTGCTGGAGGGATCAAAAGGCTTTCATTACAAAACTCCATTTCTGTCTTCCAACCCCAGTTCACTCTGTCCAGATGGACTTTTCAGGTTATGCTTTGGGTGCAGTTTCCTTGGGAAGTCTGTGAGACTCTTGGGACAGGCCAAAACATGCAAACATTAAGGAAACACTAGCAGTGATTCATGCTTTGAAAACTCTATGCCAACTATGGGCTTCAGGCCCTTTGCAAGTGTTACATACAACACCACAGTGATGTGGTATCTCAGCAAACAAGGGGGTGGTATAAGGTCATACCCGCTTTGCCATTTGTCAGTGATGGCTTAGGATTTCACCTTTCAGCATTTTGTAACTCTTCAGGCCTCCTACATTCTGTCCATGCAAAACATTGCAGCAGATTGGCTCAGCAGATCCTGGACAAACCTTCATGAGTGGAAACTCATTACAGGCTTTTCCTAGAACTTGATTCAGATGTCGGGCACACCTCAAGTCGATCTGATTGCTTTCTTACAGAGCAGATAACTAGATACATCCTTGCAGCTAAACATGGAGAACAGATTGCTGTCATTCCCTTGGTTGGGAATATTCCTGTATGCACTCTTTCCATTGATTTCCGTATTTCTAAAGATTCAGAAAGAATTACTGAAAATCATTGTGATGACTCCCTTCTGGCCCAGGCAAAATTGATCATCTCTTCTAATGGAATTAGAAGATGTCAAAAATAAAATTTTCAGTTCTTCTTTCACTAGAGATTTATTTTTGGTCCCCCAGCTGCAGAGGTAATCAAAAAGTGTAATGAGAGAGATAAGCTGATTTTAGGGAATTTCTCAAGATTTTTCAGCTTCCCTCCTCTAAATTCTTTCAGGGATTTTTTTCTTCCCTACCTAACGTAGGCAAGAAACAAAGTAATAAACAATTTCAATAGACTGCTGATAAGCAGATGTTTAAAAAGCAGTGGTAGGGAGGGTCCAAAAAGAAAGCAGGAACCCCTCCAGGACAAAGGACAGTCAAACAAGGCAGAATGACTGACTATATAAGGAACATTGTACCTCCCTCCCATCCAGGTAATCATTTACCCTTTCCAGAAAGTTGGAGTCTCCATTTCTGTCTTTGGCAGCAGATTATTTCATCTAATTGGGTCCTCATTGTGACCCTTCTTGGTTAAAAATGGCAATGAAAGGAAATTCCTCCTTGTCAAGGTATCCCTTATTATCCTCCAGACCATGTTCTCTTCCCTACTGTCCTGTATCATGTACTGTCTTGGGTAGGGAAGAGATTTTATTCAAGAATGTTTTTAGTGTTAAAGAAGTAGAATTCCTTGAGATCAGTTCTGGATGTTTCCTAAATCCATTTGTGGTAGTGCCCAGGTTCAGAATACTTTCACTTCACAGCTTGTTACCCCTTCTTCCTCATTTGAGTTTTTTTTAGTAACCTTGGGTTTTAAATATGCATATTATCACATTCTTATTCATCCATATTTCAGGCATTTCTTAAGGTTTTGTGTGTCTGGATCACATTATCTGTTTTCTGACTGACTCTATTGGCTATCCACTGCTCCAAGAGTTGTTCACAAAGTGTCTAGCTCTTGCCATAGTCTATTGCAGGCTGCAGAGTATCCAAATTTTTCCATGTTTTAATGACTTGCTTATCTTTGCAGAGTCTTTTCCAAAGTGTCAGAAATATCTCACCTGGGTAAGAGATCTCCTACAGAGGCTGGGATTTCAAGAGAACCTTCAGAAGTCTTTTGACTCCATCAAACAGGATTGTGTTTCTGCCATGCGTACTATACACCTCAGTACAAAGACCTTTTCTTCCACAAGTAAAAAGATCTATATTTAGGTCTATTCCAGAGGTTTTCACAGACTTCTGTCACATGCATCTCATGACATCCATGGTTCTCACGATACCTCTGCAAGACCCCACATGAGGAGGATACAATTATATCTGAAGTCTCTTTGGTCCCAGAATCATCACCCATTGTCTCTTCGAATTCCAGTTTTGGGATTTGTTAAAAAATAAATCAGTTGGTGGAGACATCAAGTATCCCTGAATCCAGGTTTCCAATTCTCCCCTCCAGCTCTTAAGCAGTTGGTCACTGCATACGTCTCAGACTTTGCCTGGGGAGTGATGTCAAGAGGACTATAAGTGCAGGGTCTCTGGGACAAGAAATACAGACAAAAGCATATACACCTAAAAAAGTTGCTAGTTCTTGTATCCTGTGTGGCCCTTAGGACCTCTTCAAGTAGTTACAGACAGTACCACAGTGATGTGGTTTGTAAACAAGTAAGAGAGGGACCAGAATGTGCCCTCTTTGTAGACTAGCCATGTTCACGTGGGGTATAGCTTTACAGCAATGTCACTCTGCTGTCATCTTACATTCTGTCAGAGTAAAACTATGCAGTAGAAAAGCTGAGCAGAACAAAGGCAGATCCTGTCGAATGGAAACTAGATCGGAGGGTCTTCACAGATTTGATCCATCCATGGGGAATTCCACAAGTAGACCTCCTGTCTAAACAATCAACTGGAAACAATTGTCTTCTAGGACTCCATGCAAGAAAGCCTGGAAGACTACCTATTTCCCCTTGGACATTGATATCCAGGTTCCTTCTGAAAATTCAGAAGGAGACTCCAAAGATCATTATGATGACTCCCTTCTGGCCCAGACAACAGTGGTTCTCCCTTTTTTTGGAATCGGACAGGGTCAATTTCCACAAGCATCCTCACTGACAGGATTTACTCACCCAAAGTCAGGGATAGTTTGATACATCCTGACCCCAAACAACTGCAGCAGACTGCCTGAATGATAGGGTCTTAATACCTTTGAAGCACTTGTTTTCTAAGAATGTGCAGCAGGTACTAACAGAGGCAAAAAAGCCTGCTGCTAGAAAATCAAGTGTTAGCAAATGGAAAGGTTTTCTAACTGATCCCACCAAAACATCCAGCATCCATTCAGGACTAGTGTCTCTCAGGTTTTACAGTATTTGTGTGAGTTATTATCCTCTGGCCTGTTCTGCTCCTCTGTTAAGGTTCATTTGTTGGCCATTTCAGCATGCCCATGGATTCTCCTCTTTCAATGCAATCTCATGTGAGAATGTTTTTGACAAGGGTGCTACATAAGGAGCCTCCCAAAAAACTGATGGTTCCTCCTTGGGAATCTTACTTTTGTGTTACAAACTAATACTTGCTCCATTTGAAACAGCTTATCTGGCTGACTTGAGTATTTTAACATGGAAAATTGTTATGCTGATTTTTCTGACCTCTGCTGACCTCTGCAAGAAGAGTATCTGAGTTGCAAGCTCTTATGGTGGGTCACCCTTATCTCATCTTCACAGAGACAGGATTTATTTAAGTTGTAATAGTTCTTTTATACCTTAACCAGTATCTTAGTTTACTTTAAGACGGTCTGTCCATCTTCCTGTGTTTTTCCCGAACCCGAAAATGAGGGAGAAAGGATATGTCCACAGACAACTCCGGTAGTATCTTGACGGAACAAAATCTTTCATAACTTGTGATGAATTGATTTCTTGTGAAGGTAAAGAATGGACAACTGTGCCAAAGCATCCTTTTTCCAAATAGTTGTCTCAGTTACCTTTTGTTATTCCCACAACAGAATTATTCCAGGCAGGATCAAAGCTTATTTTACCAGTCTCTGGCTTCATCTGTGACTTTTTGGAACGTATTGGAATTGAAAAGTATTCTGGAAGCGGCAACTTGGTCCTCTGCTCATACTATTACAAAGCACTACAAACTAGATTCCTTTTCCAGGTCTAGGACAGGCTTTGCTAGAACCATTCTCCAGTGGCTCAAGGACCCTCCCCCTTCCACTTACTAGTTATTCTAAGCTATGGTAATCTACCTATATATCTTAAGCTACAGCAGCAGTGATCAATATAAAGAACATAGTAAAGCTGTTTAAGTGAACTTACCATAACAGTAGATATTTGAATGATCACTGCGACAGTAACAATTTATTTATTTGCGTTTGTTTACTGGGATAGTCCACTGGGCCAGGTTGAGCGCATTTTTAGTGGAGGCCCGGGGAGAAAAGCTCCATAAACATAGAGTAAGTATGCACAGTACATGTAGTGTCTTCTTCCTCTTCTTCTTCTTCTTTTGGCTTTTTCCCAGTTAAGGGTCGCCATAGCGGATCACCTGTCCGCTCATGATTGGCAGTGGAGTTTTACAGTGTCGAGTTGCCAACCCGACGCCCAACCTTCCACAGAAGGCACACACATGCACACACTCACACCTAGGGCCAATTTAGAGTGTCCAATCCACCTATAGCATGTCTTTGGGATGTGGGAGGAAACCGGAGCACCCGGAGAAAACCCAGGCGACCACAGGGAGGACATGCAGACTCCACACAAGGCACCCCAGCCAAGGATCGAACCAGAGAACCTCTTGCTGTGAGGAAGCAACGGTAACCGCTGCACCACCGTGGCCGCCTGCACAGTACATGTAGTGTAATGTGTGACAAACAATTGAACATACTGTAAGGATACATTACAAATGAGCGTTTACATTACAATTTTCCACAGTCCCTCTTCGTTTTTGTGTATTTTTTATTCCAGGGTGTGGGCTTGTACTTTACCTAGCAATTTCCTCTCAAGGCTTAGCCTTCCTTTCTCAGTTGTCATGAAAACTCTGAAGGGCTTGGCACCCAAGCCTATCTTTTTGGTCATCTCAGCTCAAGCTGATTGATGCTTTGGGTGCGTGGAAGATACTGCAGCAGTGATGATTCAAACACCTAATACAACTGTAGTTTCTGCTTGTCTAAACTTTTAAAATTGCGACAAAAAGTTTTATTTTGGGATGGGCACACATGTTTTTACAGTGTAGTGCTAATGCTCACTATTACTGATAAAAGGAGTACTAAAGGCAAATGGAATGCTAGTTGTGCTTTTACTTTGCAAAGGGACTGGGACAACAAGTATGAGTTTGTGTGTACAATTAGGTGACAACTTACCTTCCGACACTCACTGCAGCATTGCTTACCACTTTTGGCTTCTCTTCCATGTCTACAACATGGGCACTTACATCCAGTCTTGCTGGTCCCACTCCCACTGTTCCTAATCGGAAAGAAAAAAAAGCACTTACCAAGGAGCCTTCGCCATTGCTGTGAGCTCAGTCTATGCTTCAGCCATTATTGGGTTAACATGCAGTGACCATTGGTTGTTCCACAGACCCTACTCACTTATGTCTCCTGATTCCTCTGGTGTAGTCCTTGCAGCCATTATGAACCAGTGGGACAACCATGTCCTCTTCTGCTTCTTCCAGTGTGTGGTGCATACATGAAAGAACTATAATCTCTAGGACTGGGAAACATTCCAGGAGATCTGATGCAAGAGACTATTATACCAGTCAGATGTCCTTCCTTTGGGCCAGTATTTTTTTCACAGGGACACTTAAAAGAAGAAACAAAAGATTAAACATTGTTTACCTCAAGGGATAATTACAGTTAAGAACAATGATTTTCTTATTTTAGCAAAGCATGTATTATAGGCCATGAATCCCAGTGTTCAGAAGCCATTACAAATAAGCATCCCATGTAAAGGAATTCTTGAGGAAACTGGGTCTGATAAGTCTGATTATTGACACATTTGGAGATGTTCATCGTGTTACACTGCTGCAGTCATTACACTTGGGTTATCCTGCCGTCAGGTGGTTCCCCAGCCAGCCTGAGTTCCAAAGTCTTGGTCCGGCGTATGTTGCTGTCGCCTCCTCCCTGACGTCAGTGCGACAGGGGTATACAAGATGCAGCCGACGCCATTTTCTTCAGTCTTTCTTGTTGCGCGGTGCCCGAAGCAAAAGCAGTTCGTAAGTGCCGGTCGGCCGTCTCCTGAGATTTTCATTCCAAATCCAGAACCAAAGTCTTCTACAAAGCTAAGTACCCCGTTGGGGAAACTTTTTCTTGCCTCAGACCAATGTCGGTAAAAGTTAATAGCTGTATTTCTTGTGGGAAGCAAATACCTCATAAGGATTTCTATTCCTATTGTATCCCATGCCTAGGCCCTGACCACGACGTCACTGGTTGTCGGTTTTGTGCTAGGTTTAACAAGCGCACTATTAAACGTCGGTTTGATTTTGCCCAGCATTATTTTGGTAGAAAATTCCATTATACCATGCCGTCGGAACTTCCGACGACTGGAATACACAAAAAGCGCAAAGACAAGGATAGGCATCCGAGGCCCAAAACTGACGAGGAAGCCTCTTCTAGGCCAGTCACCGGTTCTCCAGTTTTCAGCGAGGCTCCTTCGCAGCCCCTGACGACAGCTTCTGTAGAACCGCAAGCCGCCTCTGACTCCCACATGGAGATGGCTGGGCCTTCGGGCACACAAGTTCTTCAGCCTACCGAGACTAACCTTTCAGAGGGATCCGGAGTAGCTGAGCAACCCACAGTTACAGAGGGTGTTTTCAAACCTACTCCGTTAAGCATTAAACCCTCAGCTAAGTCTAAGCCTCCTTTAAAGTCAAAGAAACAAATGCAGCATTCCCCAGGACAGGCCTCCATGCCTAAGAAACAATGCTCAAAATGGCCGAAGACCTAATCACTCTGATCAGGGGGTCCCATCCCCCTCCTGATAAAAGGCCTAGACAGGGTGCAGACTATGACTCATCCGACCAGGTGTCCATCTCTTCTGATTCATCCTCAAACCTAGGATACTCTTTACCCCCTTATGAGGATTCTGATGCTGAGGAATCTATTCCATCAGCCTCACCGCCTGAGGACTACTCCTTTGGGGAAACCCTACATACCATGAAGGAGCATTTCCACTGGGAAGGCCAGGATTATTCAGAATCCAAGAAAAGGCTCAGAGACTTACTTTTATTACCTCAACACAGACCCCTTGCTATTCCGCCAGTGTTAGATATTGTGGATGATGTGTATAATGAATCCAGCTTAAATCCTGATTCCTTACCTCCAGCCCCTGTTGAACCTGACAGATACTACGGAGTCCCTGACTCACATACATTTCTGTATAAAAGCCCTGTAGCTGACCCTGAAACTATTTCTCAGGGACCCAAAGGAGTTAAGGCCTCATCAGCCAAGAATCCAGTTTCCTCTGACAGAGATTCCAGAACATTAGACAGATGGGGAAAGAAAGTATATACGTCTGCAACTTTAGCAATGAGAGCCTTAAATTGCCAGTTTCACATGCTAAAATATTAGCAATTTTTACTGTCTCAGTTAAAACAAAAAATGTTTCCAGAATCAGATCCTCCTAATTTTAAAGAAATGCAGGATTTATTGCATGCAGCTGAACAAGTGGGAAAGCATACTTTGCAATGTGGTTTTGATTCTCTAGAGGCCTCTTGCAGAGCAGCAGTTACAGGCTCTGTCATTAGAAGACATGCTTGGTTAAAAGAACATATGTTACCAGATCATGTTAAAGCAAAATTATTGGATGCACCTTTGCAGCAGGATGTGTTATTTGGAGTTGACCAGATAAGCAGACCCAAGGCTGATAATCCAAAAAGACCACTGCTCGGACAGGAGTATTCCACAACCAAAGAATTTATTGCACGATAACTGAGCTCCAGACAATAACAGACCAAAAATCCGAAATTCCAAAACAGAAGATCAGGTTAAGCGCTTTCATCTGCGTAAAAAGCAGATTTCATCAGAACCATTACTGAAACGCTTACGCTTTTAAGGCAATTTTCGCGCCAAAAATCAAATTAATTACTTATAAAATTGTTCCGGATACTACTATAGAATCTACTTATCCCTAAACATACATATAAAGCTAAAATAATGAAATAAAATATCTTATAAAAATTAGATAATGTACATGCCATATACATTCATAAATGTTCATAAATATTACAACTATATAATAATAACCTTATACATGAAATTTTTAATATGAACAATTTAAATATGAAAAATTATAAATGAGTATATAAATATATGCTAAAATGTGTCTTGTTTGATGATTAAACTATAATTTCATACTAAGAAATTCATACTAAAAAAAGTGTACTAAGGAAATAAATGGTGAGACCACTAACCTACACAAGATATCTCAAGTATCAAGACTAAAAACAAAAAACAAAAATACTGATACTCTAGTATGAACAAAAATCTTATAAATGACATACTAATCTAAAAATGATCTGAAATAATTAATCTAAAAGCAAAAAAGGTTTAATACTGATGTGATCATTTAATCCTGGGCACGTTGTGGCATCACATAGCATTTGCCACTTACTTTCTAACAGGGCCAAAAAAGTTTTCCAATTCCCTCCACAACCTATGATGTCAATATGATCAATAATACTAGAAAGAAAAGAATGTTCTTGCCCTCTATCTATGATGTGTTTACTTAAGGCATTATTAATGTCATGTTTTTTAATCTTATATAAATGCTCATAGATTCTTGTTTTAAATTTTCTCTCAGTCTTACCAATGTAGTACGCATCGCATGTGGTACAAGTGGCAACATAAACAACCCTGGAGGTGTTGCAATTCCCTCCCTTGCTGTACAAAACAGTCTTAGTGATGTTTTTTAACCTAATAGCTTTTGCTACATTGATATTACTACATTGGTTGCATGTACCACATTTTGTTGTTCCTTTATATCTATTGACCACCTTCTTTTTGTCTTTAAAGCTTTCCAACATGGTTTTTAAATTATAAGATGTTTTGAAAACACATTTGGGAACAGTGCCCACTACTTCACCAACTTCTTCATATATAGTTAAAAGATTCCAATGTTTGTGCAAAATTTCTTTTATTAAGTTCATGTAGGGGCTGTACAAAATCACACAAACGTGTCTATTATTATAATCATCCTTTTTTAAGGGTATGAATGGTTTACCCAACAAAGGTGGATATTTCTTACCCCATTCCTGCCTCACATAAGTAACAATGGATGTATAACACAATCCGAGCTGGCCTCCAAAGGTCCTCACCACTAAAAACAAAAAGATATCGTAGAAGGACCACCACGATTATGCAGCAAAAACTTCTTTATTAGGTACAAAAAGAGATGAGCGCTTTCACGTACGAACTGTACGCTTCTTCAGATCTATTTTGTTATAGCTGAACTGATTCCTTATATAGTACTGATTAATAACAAATTGCATCTATTAACCACTTAATGTGGTAATTAATGTGGTAATTACAGAGTTAATTGCAAAAAGCTGTTGTATCTACTAAAGTGTCAATGCAGTTTCTGAAAGAATCATAAAGCTGTCTCACTCTATAAACAAAGTTAAAAACAAACATAAAAATAGACATAAAAAACATAGAGAAGATAGAAATCTTCCTCTCCATATCACATAGAAAAACCTCAATTCTTAAATGAGTTCTATAAAAATAAAACATTATATAGTAAAACAGAGAAGGTATATGAAAAACATTATATATACATGTCTGAAGTTCCCCTTATGTCTAAAAAACTTGAAGGTGTCAGCATAAAAAGTGCTTTTAACCATAACTATAATAGGCTATATATGACCCTATATCTAAAAGCTGAAATAGTATAAAAATAGCTAATAAATGAGTAAAAGAGACTGTCAAGATCAGCTCAGCCCTTTTATTTATTCTGATAATGCAAAATAACAAAATTTTCTGTAATATTTGGCTAGACTGGAGGCTAAAGTTATTTAAATAGGTGGATATATTTATTCCTTTCAGATCGGTATTATAATAAAGGTGTTAAAATATGTAAAAAAAGAATGTATATATATTTTCATAACTTGTCTAAGATGTGTGTCTAAGATGTGTATCTATATGAGATATAAAGATGAAAACTATATTAAACAATGAAAAAAATATATGTATATATTTGTATTATATTTTATGATATTTGTAAGATATATAAATTATTAACTAGAAAAAATGTATAAATATAAATATAAATATTTATTAATTTATTTATTTGTTTATTTTATAGTATAAAATAAATAGTGAGGCAGTATAAATTTATATAGTACAATCACGAGATGTTAATTTCATTATTTAATAGCATTGATGAGTTATAAATATGGAGATATATAAATATGAATATAAATATGAGTAAGTTTAAAAACATCTTAACATCTTAATAAAAAATATATATATTAAAAAACCTTAAGAATAAGTATTAAATAATGTATGTATAAAATGTGTATTTATGTATGGGAATTTTTGATATTGTATTATTTATGTTGATTCATATATAGTAAAGATGTAGTGAAAGATGTATATATATTTATGGTGGTTGAGTCTCAAAAGTGATATAAAATAAATATAAATATATCAATAAATATGAATCAATTGTTTGAATTTATTCTTTTATTTTAAACTTCTTTTTTTAAGTACCGACCTAACACTAATATACTGGTTCAGACCTGGGCTATAGTGTGCCTTAAACCTAAGAATCCATTGCAATTCTATACTTTCTAGTTCATTGAAAGTATCCCTTTTCCTGTTACTCATATGTACAAGTTGTAATGTTCTAAATCTGAAACTATGGTCAGGATTATTAGATATATGTTTGGCAAGGGCATTTTTCTGATCTTTTTTCCTAATGTCATATATATGATTGTATATGCGTTCTTTCAAAGATCTTGTTGTCATTCCTATGTAGAACGCATCACAATCCTGACAATTTGCTAGGTATATCAAGTTTGAACTGGTACAAGTTGATTTAAAATTGGGTTTGAAATTAATATCTAACTTAGGATGTGTAAAATTTATATCATTGGAAATATAACCACACATGTTACATGTTTTACATGGATGGGTTCCTACTTCATTATTTCTGGTCAGTCCTTCTCTTTCATCAGATTGTTTCATATCATATATCTTACTAGGCTTATCATTGTACTTTTCAATACATAGTAGTCTTTTAAGGTTCTTACTATTAGTGTAGATAAATCTTGGTTTTGTTCCTACCAAGCTCTTTATATCATCATTTGTAAGCAAAATATGCCAGTTCTTTCGTATAATTTCAACAATACATCTATTATCACTGGTGTATCTAGTTTGAAAAGGTATGACACCTTTATTCAACCTATGTCCTCCTTGTGCCTGATTTGGGTTTCTTCCTTGTGTAGATGAAGTTAAAGATGCCTCAAGGGGCTGTTTAACCAGTTGAATCAATTCTCTACTATAATTTCTCTCTATGAACATGTCTTCTAATTCCAATGTTTGTTCCATTCTGTCTCCATGGTCCTTACATAGTTTGTTAATCCTAATATACTGACCCTTTATAATGTTGCGAAATATGTGTCTGGGGTGCATGCTACTGTATTCCAATAATGTATTCTTCCAGCAGGGTTTCCTATAGATAGTGTGACTTAAAATACCATTATCATCTTTAGTAATAGTGATGTCCAGAAAATTTATTTTAGTTGTGGAATGTTCAATAGTAAATTTGAAAAAAGAAGTAGTGGCTTCTAAATGTTCCACTAAATCAAGAAATTCTTCTAGCGTACCATTCCAAAAGATTATGATATCATCCACAAATCGTTTGTATAATAACATTTTTTCAAAGTTAACATTATTAAACAGATGCATGCACTCCCAGTAATAGACAACAAGATTTGCATAGGTGTTCGCACAGGGAGTGCCCATAGCCACTCCCCATTGTTGTAGAAACAGATTGTTATCATACATGAAGACATTATTATTTAGTATGAGATCTAAAATGGCATTCAGGAGAATTTGTTCATTATTATTAAATTTAGCTGTATTGTGAATAATGTGTCTAATAGCTTCAGAACCATAGCTGTTTGGAATAGAAGTAAATAAGTTCTTCATATCCATGGTTATTAAGATACTATTGGTAGGAATACCCTCTTTAAAATCTGTTAATACTTCTAGCAACTGATGTGTGTCCTTTAGAATTGAATCTATATCATCAATAATAGGTCTTAGCTTCTTTTCCATATAAACTGACATAGTTTCAGTAACCCAGCCTTCTCCCACTACAATCGGACGTAAAGGTGGTGGTGTTATACCTTTATGTATTTTTGGCAGCCCTTTTATGTATGGAATCTTGGGTTGCTCTATTAAAAAATACTGATATAATTCCTGATCTATCTGTCTGCACATTAAAAAGTCATACAGCTCATGATGTACTGAAAAAATAACTTTTGTCAGGTCATTAGTATTTATCTTCTTATAGGTATCAGTGTCTCTAAGTATAGTGTGCATTAGAGTATTATAAGATGTATTATCTAATATCACTATACCACCTCCTTTATCGGCAGGTTTTATTACTATATTTCTGTCATGTTGAAGGGCATACAAAGATTCCCATTCAAAGTGTGAAATAGTATATAAATTCTTCATTTTATTATTAAAATGTCTATAAAAATCTGTTTCACAGGCCTTTATGAAACATTCAGTAACTGGTGTCTGTGAAGGAGTAAAAGTACTCTTCCTTTTAAAATTATTAGCCTCCTTGTCATAGTCAGTAGAATTAATTCTATTTTTTTCAAAAATGCATTTCAGATTAACTTTACGAACAAACAGCCGCAGGTCAGTTAACAATTCACTAATATTACTAAAATGGGCAGGTATAAAGGATAAGCCTCTATTCAGTAATGTATAGTCAGTCTCCGTTAAAGTCCGTTGTGAAAGGTTAAAAACTAAGTTCTCTGTTCTCTTCTCCGATTTCTGTTGCCGTATGTCGCTTCTTCCCCAGAGTACTTTCTTTTGGTGCGGCCTCTGCTCCTCGATCTGCTTTGAAAGTTCTTCTGAAATTTCAGTGGTAGGGGTAAAAAACCCTCTAGATTCCCTTGTTTAATTTTAGGTTTGGCGCCTTGTACACTCGCGTTCTGTTGAGCAAATGCTTGTTGGTTAGGAGGGGGAGTGTCTCTCACTTCATGGTTCAGTACATTCAATGATGCAATAAATAAATTAATAAACATTTATATTTATATTTATACACTTTTTAGTTAATAATTTATATATCTTACAAATATCATAAAATATAGTACAAATATATACATATATTTTTTTCATTGTTTAATATAGTTTTCATCTTTATATCTCATATAGATACACATCTTAGACAAGTTATGAAAATATATATACATTCTTTTTTACATATTTTAACACCTTTATTATAATACCGATCTGAAAGGAATAAATATATCCACCTATTTAAATAACTTTAGCCTCCAGTCTAGCCAAATATTACAGAAAATTTTGTTATTTTGCATTATCAGAATAAATAAAAGGGCTGAGCTGATCTTGACAGTCTCTTTTACTCATTTATTAGCTATTTTTATACTATTTCAGCTTTTAGATATAGGGTCATATATAGCCTATTATAGTTATGGTTAAAAGCACTTTTTATGCTGACACCTTCAAGTTTTTTAGACATAAGGGGAACTTCAGACATGTATATATGTTTTTCATATACCTTCTCTGTTTTACTATATAATGTTTTATTTTTATAGAACTCATTTAAGAATTGAGGTTTTTCTATGTGATATGGATAGGAAGATTTCTATCTTCTCTATGTTTTTTATGTCTATTTTTATGTTTGTTTTTAACTTTGTTTGTTTATAGAGTGAGACAGCTTTATGATTCTTTCAGAAACTGCATTGACACTTTAGTAGATACAACAGCTTTTTGCAATTAACTCTGTAATTACCACATTAATTACCACATTAAGTGGTTAATAGATGCAATTTGTTATTAATCAGTACTATATAAGGAATCAGTTCAGCTATAACAAAATAGATCTGAAGAAGCGTACAGTTAAATGCGTGAAAGCGCTCATCTCTTTTTGTACCTAATAAAGAAGTTTTTGCTGCATAATCGTGGTGGTCCTCATACTGGTGTTCTTCTATAAGTAACAATGGGAGTGAGCATGTGCTTTGGATAACCTCTATTGATGAACATATTATAAATAACATTCAATTCATTATCCATGATATCTTTGTTTGATGACATACGTGCTGCACGTATGCATTGCCCTTTAAACACGTTCTTGAAAACATGAGGGGGATGATTACTACCATAATATATGTAATCATTAGAGAAGGTATCCTTCCTATGGATTCTCGACTCAAATCCATTTTCATTAATATTCACATATGTGTCTAAATAGGAAATACCTTTGGTCTCTATCTTATAAGTGAATTTTAAAAAACTGGTCGTGTTGTTTATATAATCTATAAAACTCTTAATTGCGTCAACTGGTCCTTTCCAAAGAATAAATAAATCATCTAGGTACCTAGTATAGTAAACTATATATTTGTAATACTCACTCGGGAAGATGTATAAAGATTCCCATTCTAACATGACGAGATTGGCGAACACTGGGGCGCAAGAAGCACCCATAGCGACGCCTCTACTTGTCTTGGAAATGGAGATAATTGTGATCCAGAACCAGTCCCATCATATCAACAGTGAGATTGATTTTGTCCCAACTCATACCTGAATATTTCCTTAAACTATTACAAAAATAGTCTAATCCAATCTCTTTAGGAATGCTGGAAAAAAGGTCTACAACATCGACCGTAAGGAAAACCAAATCATTATGCCATATTGCAGGTGTCAAATTACCCAGAAAGTTCCATGAGTCCTTGGTAAGATGTCTCACATTATCATAAATGTGTTTAGTCCAAACATCTATAGTGACCCCTATATTATATGTCTTAGATTTAGAACCTGATATTATAGGCCTAAATGGTGGCTTTTCTAAACATTTGTGTATTTTAGGGATTCCTATAATGGAGGCCATCCTAGGAAATTCTTCTCTAATGAATTCATAAGTCTCATTGGTTATCCGGTTGTCCAATAAATATTCCTCAATGGCAAGATCTATTCTCCTACACCCTATATTGACTTGATTGAGGGAAACCTCCTCATAATTGCCAGATAAGTGGAGTATATTGTAAATTTCTTGGTTGTAATCAAGAGTAGTAAACATAACAATACCTCCCCCTTTATCTGGCTTCATGATCCTAATATCATGATTATCAATGATGTTTTTCAAACATACCCTCTCCTTAATAGTAAGATTGTCCTTAAACTGGCATAGTCTTTATTAGTTTTAATATTGTGACTTAACCAGTATATATCTTTGGTTACTAATTTTTCATAGTTAGCAACATTAGGGTGGTGGTTGGGTATGTATACACTTTTTTCTTTAATTTGTTAATATTACTGTATCTATCCTGTTCACATTTCATGTTGCTGAACTGAATAGCCAAATTAAGCCTGCGACAAAAAAACTTTATTTCCTTAATTGTATCTATAATATTAAAACGTGCCGTTGGTATGAATTTCATTCCTTTACTAAATAAAGAAAAAAACTCCTCATTAATGTCAGCATCAGTATAATTGTAAACATTTAGTCCATTAAAAGTGTGTATAACCGGACGTGTGGTCTCACTAATAAATATATGATGGTCATCCTTAATCTCAGAACAGGGTACATCCTCATCTATAAGACTAAAATTAGGACTCCTGATAGTAACTACCGATGAAATCCCCTGTAATCTCAGAACAGGGTACATCCTCATCTATAAGACTAAAATTAGGACTCCTGATAGTAACTACCGATGAAATCCCCTGTGAAGATTCAGGGTCATCCAAAACTACTTCTACAAGACTTAGTATCTCCTTTTGTATATTTTTGGGGCGGGATAATATCTTCCCCCTTGAAAATTTACATCTTCCTCGTTTCCTCGTGATTCTTTACGGCCCTTATAAACTCTATCGGTGTCCAAAAAGGTGTTGGCTTGAGTATTTTTATACTGTGGCCACACATATGCTTTTTGTTGCTTGTAGGAACCCAGGTCCCTATCAATTTTCCTATTTTTTCTACTGTGTGTGGCTGAAGCCTTATATTCAGCATTATGAAACTGTTTGTGATGTAGATCATACCACTGTTCGAAGTTATCATCCTGAATAATTTCTTCATTAAGTGTCTCTATTTCATTAGTAACAAAAGATAATTTGTCATCATTATATTTCATTAATTTCTTCATAAATAAAAAAACAAAATCATCAAACATACTGTTAAAATCTTGTATAATACTGTTACTGTATTCAAAACCTAAGGGTAACTTAAAAAACCATAACCCTTTAGGTACTATTTGTAAATTAATACACTGTTGTAAATATGCATTGTCAATTTTTATACTTTTAGCATGTACTAATTTCTTACCTAATGCATATATTTTATGTTTAATAGAACCATCTTCAAAATTGGATGTCTTATTGTATACATTACTTTGTTCACCATGCTTAAAAATAACATCACAATTGATAAAACTTTCTCTTTCATTGTGCTTATAACATCTATTTGATACAGTCACAACATGGCCTTTTTTGTTGTATACATTCCGTTTGTCATTTGGACTAGATATAACTTTTTTAACAGTACCTTTGTGTGTGTCCTGGCGTTTAGCCATTGATGAATAAGTTTTAACCACCTCCCAATGCTTAGGTCTCGCTCCAAGTCTTTGTGTTTTCATCATCAAGGTGAAACAAACTAAAGTCAAACGTACAGTCCGCATCCAACGAAATGTTAAGATTATTTTCATTAAGGACATTACCGTTATTAGTGTGCCTCATATCCTGGCTTGACGAAACGCCTACCAAATCGATATCCTGAGCAATTTGTGGCTGTCCGTTAGGGATATCATTAAAACTATTGCTGTTAGACACACTGTTAACGTCGGATACAATGTTATTTTTGGTAACAGCCAAATTACCACATGTGTTGGTATCAATATGCCCCGACTCGGTCCTTTGATGTTGTTTCCATAAGTTTGCTGACAAGATCTAACAATTTGCTAACGTCAGCTTGCAAGGACGTGACCTCCGCCCTTAGTGAATGTAACTCTTCACTGTCCGATGAAGCCGGCGGTAATACAGACAGATGTCCTTCAAGAATGCAACTGCAGTCATAACATATGGGTTGTCCTGCCTCAGGCAGCCCTCGGTCGGCCGGATTCCAAAGTCTGGGTCCGACGTTGGCTGATGTCGCATTTCTCTCCAACGTCAGAGCGGCTGGAGTACATAAGCATCAGCCGACGCCATCTTCTTCAGTCTTTCTTGCCACGCGGTGCCCGAAGCAGAGGCAGTTCGCAAGTGCCGGTCGGTCAGCTCCTGTATTCTTGAGCGAAGTCATCAAAAAAGCTAAGTACCCCGTTGGGGACCTTTTCTTGCCTCAGCCGATGTCAGAAATTACTGAAAAAGTAAATAATTGTTTGTCTTGTGGTAAACAAATACCTCATAAGGATTTCCACTCTTACTGCCTCCCTTGCCTTGGCCCAGACCACGACGTCTCGGCCTGTGCCGCCTGTGCTCGCTTCAATAAGCGCACTCTCAGGCGCCGGGCGGAGTTCGCTGAAGACTTTTTCGGCGATAAATTTGACTATACAATGCCGTCGGAACATCCGACAACGCAGACTCCTAAGAAACTAAAAGACCGGGACCGACATCCTCGGCCCGCGTCTTCCACCGACACCACGCCAAAACTAACCGCGAGTGCTCCGGTTCCCTCTGAGGCGGTTTTTCCACCACTCCGAACCGAAGACACCGCATTACCGATACCGGAGGCCACTCCGACGCCAGTTATTGACTTTCCTCCGGATTCTGAAACCAAGGAAATGCCCGAGACCATTGCTGTTGATAAGGTCACTCCTACACGTGGAGCGGCTAGGCCTCCCCTGTCCATGTCTATCAAGGCCTACACACGTGCCAAGGCAGCCAGCAAGTCCAAGCATCTTTCTGCTAAAACCTTACCTCAGCCTACTCCTGAAACTCAAATCATGGCTATGGCCGCAGATTTAATTTCCCTGATCAGAGGTTCCCAGGCCCATCCTGAGAGAGGATCCCAGCCTCCTCCTGAAAAGAGGCCCAGGGTTGAACCCTCTGACCCTCTTCCTACAGATGAAGATTCTGAGGACTCTGTTCACTCCGAAAGCCAGGAAGAGCCCTTCCAGACCTATGAGGATTCAGATGCAGAGGACTCCATTCCCTCGGCTTCTCCTCCTGAAGATATGTCTTTTGGGGAAGTTCTGCATTCCATGAGGGAGCATTTTAAGTGGCAAGGCCAGGAATATTCAGATTCCAGAAAGCCTTGAACATTCCTTAAAAGCCCCAACACAGACCCTTAGCTATACCTCCTGTGCTTGATGTTTTGGATGATTTATACTCTGACTCCAGTGTTATCCTGATACTCTTCCTCCTGCTCCTGTCAAGCCTGACAGATACTATAGGGTCCCAGAAACCCATTCTCATTTCTTTAGGGCCCATGCTGTTGATTTAGAAACAATTTCCCAGGGGCCTAAAGGGGTTTCATCTACCACCTCCAAAAACCCTTTGCCTTCCGACAGGGAAGCAAGGTCCTTAGAGAGATTGGGGAAGAAGGTCTACACCTCCACTTCTTTATCTATGAGAGCTCTCAATTGTCTCTTTCACATGTTTCAATATCAGGATTTCCTGTTAGATGATTTACAGAAAAGATTGGCCTCCCCTGAACCTTTAGATAGGAAGTCTTTGCAGGAGGCTGTACACAATTCTCAGCAGGTTAGCAATCATTTTCTACAGTGTGGATATGATGCATTGGAAGCTTCATGTAGGGCAGCTATGACAGGGGCGGTCATTCGTAGACATGCATGGTTAAAAGATCAACCTTTACCAGATCATGTTAAGGCAAAACGTCTTGATGCACCCTTGGAAAAGAACAAACCAAGGAGCAAGCAGAAGCTCCTTTGGGCGGAAAATTATCTCTGTTTACAAAAAATTGGCACAAACTGACAAAGGACAAATGGATTTTGGAAATTATAGGCCACGGTTACAGGTTCCATTTTCATATCTTGCCAAGAAAACTGGGCATGCCAAACCTTCCACAAAATCAGAGGGCAGAGGCTATCAAGCAAATTTCTCTGCTTGCTCAGATCAAAGCAATAGAAAAAGTTCCACAACAAGAACAAGGTCAGGGGTTTTACTCAAGACTGTTCCTTGTTCCAAGAAAAGAAACTCAATGGAGACCAATACTGGACTTGTCCGCTTTAAACACTTTTCTCATAGTACCAAAGTTCAAAATGCTGACTCTACAGCAACTCCTTCCCATGCTGGGCAAGGGGTCTTGGCTGATTACTCTGGACCTCAAGGAGGCATACCTGCATGTATGTCCCTATCAGACACAGCTGCAGAAGATACCTCAGATTTCTTGCAGGGCCAGAGCATTATCAATTCTCAGCATTGTCATTTGGCTTATCTACTGCGCCCAGAGTATTCACGAAATGCCTGGCTTCAGTAATTGCTCATTGCAGGCTCCAGGGGATTCAAATCTACCCGTACCTGGACGATTGCCTCATACAAGCGGACGACAAACTAACTTTGACAAAAAATCTTGAATTATGTCATACATTTGCTACAGGCTCTGGGGTACACAGTCAACTTTCAAAAGTCAAGACTTCAGCCATCCCAGCAAATTACCTTCTTAGGAGCCAAACTAGACACAGCCTCTCAAATGGCTTACCTGACAGAAGACAAGCAAAAGAAGTTAACTCAGTACTTCAAAAGTTTAGCAAAGCTCACCCAGATGACTGCAAGGAGATTCCTACAGGCCTTGGGTTACATGGCATCCTGCATTCTCCTGGTTCCACTAGCAAGACTACACATGAGAAAGCTTCAATGGTACCTAAAAAGCTTATGGTCTCAACACAGCAACAACCTAGAAGCAACCATACCGCTCATTCCATGTCTTCAAAAGGAATTTCTATGGTGGGCCTCAGTAAGCCAGTCAAACACAGGTATGTCATTCAAAAAACCTCAGATAACACAGACCATGACCACAGACGCCTCAGACCTTGTATGGGGGGCGCACATGGAGGGCAGATGTATTCAAGGACAGTGGTCTCCAAAGGAAACACATCTGCATATCAACCAAAAAGAAATGCTGGCAGTAATGCATGCCATCGTGGCCTTAGGACAACAACTACAACCAGGCCACCTACTAATACGGACAGACAACACTACTGTGATGTGGTACATAAACAAGCAGGTGGGCACTCATTCTTACCTCCTTTGCAGACTGACAATGAATCTTTGGGAAAAATCACTGAGCCTAAACATACAGTTGCAATCCCAGTTTGTTCCAGGCAAAGACAATGTTCTGGCGGACAGTCTAAGCAGGAATTTCCTAGACCCCCACGAATGGAGGTTACATCCAAAAATCTTTATACGACTCACTTCTACATGGGGCAGGCCGGACGTAGACCTATTTGCCTCCCACCTCAATCATCACTTACAAAAGTTCTGTTCAAGGACATATCCACAAGCTTGGAAAATAGATGCTCTCTCATTCAACTGGAGCTCCCTAAAAATCTATGCATTTCCACTTCTGCCACTGATGACCACAGTGTTACTAAAGATCAAAGCAGAGCAGCCCAAGGGGATCCTAATAGCTCCAGACTGGCCAAGACAACACTGGTACCCACTACTACGGAGCATATGTCACAACAAAACATGGGCCCTCCCCCAATGGCCCCAACTTTTGACTCAGCACAACTTCAGGACAGTTCATCCCAACATCCAGACGCTACAGCTAACAGCTTGGGAGATCCCATGAATAACCTCAACCTACCTCTTTCCAAGGAAGTTCAGCGGATACTGACAGAAGCCAGACCATCCACCAGAAAGGTTTACTCAGCCAAATGGAAGAGATTCAGCATTTGGAATACCACCAAGGGCCATGATGCATCACTTTTGAGCATCCCACTTATCCTGGAATATTTGGCAGATATGCTACATAATGGACTCTCATACTCCTCTATAAAAATACATGCTTCAGCTATCTCAGCTAGATACAACACTGATCCACCTGTGTTTTTGCATCCTTTGTTAAGGCAATTTCTTAGAGGAATCAAGAATATAAAGCCCCCAAGAAAGGCACCAGTACCAGTTTGGGACCTCAACTTTGTCCTAGAAAAATTGACTCTACCTCCCTTTGAGCCAGCAGCTTCTGTTGATTTACAATTTCTTTCCTGGAAGACAGCTTTCCTGTTGGCCATTACCTCAGCAAGAAGGGTTTTGGAATTACAGGCCCTAATGGCTATACCACCGTTCATAACTTTTCAGAGAGACAGGGTCTCCTTACGAACCAACCCTACCTTTCTCCCAAAAGTGGTATCTAGGGTTTCTTTAAATCAAGCAATTCACCTGCCTACTTTCTTTCCCAATCCTGAGAACAAAGGGGAAAGACTGTTGCATACCTTGGACATTCACAGACAACCGCTACTACCTGGACAGAACCAAGACCAGTAGGAAGTCTGATCAGCTTGGTAGCTTACGCCCCTGGAGTACAAGGAAAAGCAATTTCCAAACAGACAATTTCAAAATGGATTGGACATTGCATCAGATTCTGTTATTCCTTCCATGGAAAGAGTGTGCCAGCCAATGTCAGACCACACTCCACCAGAGCTACAGCCACCTCTACAGCATTCTTAAGAGGGGTGCCTACAAAGGACATTCTAGAAGCTGCTACATGGAGCTCCGTGCATACATTTTCCAAACACTACAACCTTCCTCTATATTCCAGATCCAGAGCAGGCTTTGCTTCAGCAGTCCTGCAAGGATTGATAGCTACACCATCCTTTACTTAGAGCACTCCACCTCCCCCAGCTAAGCTATGGTATTCAACCCATATGTTATGACTGCAGTTGCATTCTTGAAGGACATAGTACAGTTTTGTACCTACCATAAATGTAGATGTCCGATAGATATGCAACTGCAGTCAGGTTTTCCCTCCCTCCTTCCCCTCTATGCCTTGGGTCCACTCCTATCCCTGTTACTCTTAGCTGGGGATATCTGTTATGGTGTATCTGTTTATTGCTTATTTATTTGTCTGGAAACCTGTTTTATCTTCCAATTTGATTACAGCCTTCCTTGGAGGGCACCTGGCATCTGGGGCAAGAAACACTGAAGAAGATTGCGTCGGCTGATGCTTATGTACTCCAGCCGCTCTGATGTCAGAGAGAAATGCGACATCAGCCGACGTCGGACCCAGACTTTGGAATCCGGCCGACCGAGGGCTGCCTGAGGCAGGACAACCCATATGTTATGACTGCAGTTGCATATCTATCGGACATCTACATTTATGGTAGGTACAAAACTGTACTTTCAGCCATCAGGAAAATAGAACAACAGCTGCCAACGAATAAGAAATAACGTCAACCAGATAAGCAGACCCAAGGCTGATAATCCAAAAAGACCACTGCTCGGACAGGAGTATTCCACAACCAAAGAATTTATTGCACGATAACAGAGCTCCACACAATAACAGACCAAAAATCCGAAATTCCAAAACAGATCAGGTTAAGCGCTTTCATCTGCGTAAAAAGCAGATTTCATCAGAACCATTACTGAAACGCTTACACTCTGCTTTTAAGGCAATTTTGGCGCCAAAAATCAAATTAATTACTTATAAAATTGTTCCGGATACTAGTATAGAATCTACTTATCCCTAAACATACATATAAAGCTAAAATAATGAAATAAAATAAAAATTTCATGTATAAGGTTATTTATTATTATATCATTATATAGTTGTAATATTTATGAACATTTATGAATGTATATGGCATGTACATTATCTAATTTTTATAAGATATTTTATTTCATTATTTTAGCTTTATATGTATGTTTAGGGATAAGTAGATTCTATAGTAGTATCCGGAACAATTTTATAAGTAATTAATTTGATTTCGCCAAAATTGCCTTAAAAGCAGAGCATAAGCGTTTCAGTAATGGTTCTGATGAAATCTGCTTTTTACGCAGATGAAAGCGCTTAACCTGATCTTCTGTTTTGGAATTTCGGATTTTTGGTCTGTTATTGTGTGGAGCTCTGTTATCGTGCAATAAATTCTTTGGTTGTATCCTGTCAGCAGTAATTTTTGGGTTATCAGCCTTGGGTCTGCTTATCTGGTTGACGTTATTTCTTATTCGTTGGGAGATGTTATTTGGAGTTGAGGCAGAAGAGGTACTAAAGAAAATGGAGGGTAACGCAAAATCTATGCAAACGGTGAAGGATTTCTTACAGGTTTAGCCTCCTAGATTTAGCAGAAACTGGCCAACTAAGAATTGGTCCTTTCCAATTACAGACAGACCTCAAAGGGGAAGATACAGACGTCCAAGAGGTAGAGGTCAAGCACAAGGTACTTACAGGCCTCGACAATGGGTTGCATCAGGCCAGAAAGAAGGGGAAGACAGGCCCCAACCATATAAAAAACAGCTCCAATGACTTCCCACTACAGCTGCCAAACAAATCCTTCTTGGCAGCCCCCTTGGGAGGAAAACTGGCACTCTTCTACCACAATTGGCAAATGATCACCAAAAACAAATGGGCTCTCAACATTGTATTTCAAGGTTGCAGGTTCCACTTTCACACTGCCAAGGTTAAAAGGAATGCCAAATCTGCCACCAAATCAATGGGCAGAGGCTCAAAAACAAATTACAGCACTCATGGATATGAGAGCTTTTCAAAAGGTACCATCACAGGAGCAAGGACAAGGATTTTACTCAAGACTCTTTCTGGTACCCAGAAAGGACAAAGCCTGGAGGCCCATTCTGGATCTTTCATCTCTAAACACTTACCTGATGTTCCAAAATTCAAAATGTTGACATTACAGCAGCTTCTTCTTATGCTGGGAAGAAAGCTTGGCTCGTGACTTTGGACCTCAGAGGCATACCTGCATGTCCCTATCAGACAAAACTGCAGAAGATACCTCAGATTCATAGCTGGTTCAATGCACTACCAATTCTCTGCACTGCCCTTTGGCTTATCTACTGCGCCCAGGGTCTTCACAAAGTGCCTGGCACCAGTAATTGCATTTTGCAGACAGAAAGGAATTCAAATGTATCCGTACCTGGACGACTGCCTGATTCAAGCAGAGAGCAAGGACATTCTTCTAAAGCATCTGGCGTTTGTAAAAAAGTTAAGTTGCCTGGGGTACACAGTAAACAAAAAAACTAGTGCCCTCACAAGAGATTATCTTCCTGGGTGCCAGCTTGCAACACAACGGCCCAGATGGCTTATCTCAAACGAGGACAACTGACTCAATACTTTCAATTGATGGCAACAAAGACACAACTCCCTGCAAGAAAAATTCTGCAGGCCTTGGGTTACATGGCATCTTGCATACTACTAATTCCATATGCCAGACTGCATATGAGGAAACTACAATGGTACCTAAAGAATGTATGGTCTCAACACTGTCAAAGTTTGGAAACAGTTATACCACTAATCCCTTGCCTTCAACAGGAGTTTCAGTGGTGGGCTCTAGCTTGTCACCTCAACAAGGGACAGCCTTTTACACAACCCACAGCCAGGCAAACACTGACAACAGATGCATCAAATTACGCCTGGGGAGCACACATGGCAGGGAAATGTATTCAGAGCACGTGGCAGTTCGACATTCACAGGCAGTTACTCTTCTACTTGGACAAAACCAAAGCTTTCAGAAAATCTGAACAATTATTGGTAGCATATGCTGCAGGAGCACAGGGAAAAGCCATTTCAAAACAGAATATTTCAAAATGGGTAGGACATTGTATACGTTTCTGCTACACATACCATGGAAAACCTGTACCTAGCAGCATTAGATCTCACTCCACCAGGGCAACAGCCACTTCAACTGCCTACTTCAGGGGAGTACCTACCAAGGATATTTTGGAAGCAGCAACTTGGAGTTCTGTACATACCTTCACCAAGCATTACCATCTGCCTCTATACTCTAAATCCAGAGCTGGCTTCGCCACTGCAGTGCTGCAGGGCCTTATAGCCACCCCTAATGCCTTATAGAACCAGCCACCCTTCCTCAGCTTTGGGATTCTACCCAAGTGTAATGACTGCAGCAGTGTAACACACTGAACATAGTACAGTTTTGTACCTACCATAAATGTAGATGTTCGAGTGTATACACTGCTGCAGTCCAGGTTACCCTCCCTTCCCCTCTTACTGGCTGAGTGCGATTACGTACCTATGTCTTCTACCCTTACTACCTATGGGGAGTATTTGCTGGTAGCTCTAAGTTGTTTTTTGCTTTTCTTATGTATATTTTATTAGCAGTTGGAATTGCCTACCTATTTAGAGGTACCTGACATCTGGGGCAAGAAAAACTGAAGAAAATGGCGTCAGCTGCATCTTATATACCCCTGTCACACTGACGTCCGGGAGGAGGCGACAGCAACCGACGCCGGACCAAGACTTTGGAACTCAGGCCAACTGGGGAACCGCCTGACTGCAGGATAACCCAAGTGTAATGACTGCAGCAGTGTATACACTCGAACATCTACATTTATGGTATGTACAAAACTGTACTTTTCTTCTCCTTCAACTTCACAAGCGCAACTTTCTGACTCGGAAGTAAATACTTTTCCTCATGTGGAGGAATTCTCTTTTAATCAGACCATAGCCAGGATAAATGAAGTGTTTTATGGGAATAAATTGAACTGAGGCAGTATTATGATAATGCAACAAACTGATTTTCCTCATTCCTCACCCGTTCTTCCTATACTGCCAGCCTTGAAGAATGTGTTGAATGCTGCCTGTAATCATCCTGATACCCAAACAGCAGTTCCTAAACAAGATGCATAAAGTGTCTCAGGCTAATAAATTTATTTTCTCTCATCTTTGATCAGACCCAGCAAGAGGAATCCACTGCAACTACTTTTGGGAATAGAATGTTATTGATCATCAACCCTTTACTTAGTGACAAGGAAAGCAAGCTGTTGGGCCATCTAGGTAAGAAAATCTTTTCTTCTTCCCTTTGAGCTTTCAGAATCCTCAGTTGTTATGCATACATGAGGAAGCTTATACTTTGTAATATGGACGATAAGGTGTAAGTGGTATAAATGTTTGTAGTCCCTTTGTTTTTATATATGAGTCAGGCATATTTTTTATCAACAGCAGGAGAAGTTGTGGGCACTATTAAAGAGTTGAAAGATTTCAACTGGGGGAGAGGGCAACATTTAAACAGGATCAGTTGATTCTTCCAACACAGCAAAGGGGGTTTAGGATTACCTGATGTGAAGGTATATTTTAAAACTAGACAGTTAAGGCTCATATGCATAACACAAGCAGAATGTTAAAATTCATAGTAGGTGATAATGAAGCAGAGGGAAGTTTAAAAAGTAAGAAGGGAGTGGAATTTTGCATGCAGATTTTTAAGGAGAATAAGGACGATACGGAAATTATTTTAAGAATTAAGCCAACATGAGAATGCGGAAAAGGCAATTTTGCTAATAGGAATGACTTCAAATAGGGGTACAGAAAAATGCAGGAATGGGCTGGAATTTACTGGAGAAAACTGGTAAAGGAACCAAAATATTGAGAGCAAATAAGGAGAGGAAGGACTAATAGGGTTTGATGATGTCAAGATGATGACTGTACTGCTGGCTAAAGACTGCCTTCCCTATCAAGGGATTGATATTGGTATAGGCAAAGAGAAAAGGGATAGGGCAATCCTAAATAAAAGGCCTGCTCTGGTAGGGTTTTAGTTGAATCTAGAACAGAAACTGCTGTTACAAAATTGATAATTAGTAGGACGTTTAAAATAATGTACTATAAATATAAGAATCACTCAGAGGAAGTTAAGAAACATTGGGAAAAGGGAGAGACTGGAAAAGAAATTTACAAGGGAATAGTGGAAGTACATAGGTATGGCTCACAAGTATGCAGCATATTCCAGATGGTTTAGGATTTTTGCTTGGAATTGTTTGCATAGGTATTTTGGACTCTAAGCAGACTTCAAAGAATTTTTCACAGGTAGACAACAAATGTTGGAGGGGTGAGAGCATTAAATTTTAAAAAATTTGGAAAGTGCAGTTTTTTTTTTTTTTTAATTTTTTCA
>NC_056747.1:899593862-899705220 GCF_019279795.1 Protopterus annectens | reverse complement strand
CTTTCTGAAGGTACCCGCCTTCTGTATGTTAACTCTTCAAACCTTCTTCCATCTTATTATGCCACAAGCCTTCTTTTCCTCTTTGGATAGCAAAGATGCATATCTACATTTCCCATACATCCCTGCTGCCGGAAGTTTTTACATTTTTCTGTGGCTCCTGGCATATTCAGTTCTCTGCCTTGCCCTTTGGACTTTCTACCACACCAAGGGTATTTTATTTACAAAATGCCTAGCCTCTGTGATTGCCTACTGCAGGCTTCAGGGCATCCATGTTTTCACTTACCTGAATGATCTCCTGTTTATGGCAACTTCCCCAGAGACCTTAGAGCAAAACATTCTTTTCATCATTTCTCTTCTACAATGTCTGGGTTTCACTATAAAGTAAAACAAATCAGTTTTCTGCCATTCTCAGGATCACATCTTCTTGGGGTGCAGGATTCAGACAGACCTCATGATAGTCTCTCTCCCTCCTTAGAAGGCACTGCACCTCATGTCCTATTTCAAAAACCTTCTGCCTGTTCACCACATTTCAGCCAGGGAGTTCCTCAGGGTATTGAGTTTCATGGCATCCATTATCCCAATGCTTCAGCTAGCAAAACTTCACATGAGGAAACTCCAGTGGTTCCTAGTCAGTTTGGATGCAGCATTTGCACCCTCTAGATTTTCCATTTCCTCTCATCCTGTCTAAAGAGGGAACTTCATTGGTGGATCCAACAAGTGTCTCTCATCCCAGGACTCCCCTTGCACCCCCTTCATCTAGTTCAAGAGCTTTTCACAAATGCTTTGGTTGTAGGATGGGGATCCGGTTTTGGAAACTTGAAAGCTCAAGGGGTATGGTCTCCCTCTCCACAAACAGAACACATCAATGTAAGGGAGATGAGTGCTTCTGCTAGCCATTCAAACCCAGTGTTGTGCTAGTTACTTTTAAAAGTAATAAGTTACTATTACTAGTTACTTTTAAGCAAAAGTAATATATTACTATTACTTTTCTAAAAAAGTAATACATTACTATTACTAGTTACTAATTAAAGTAACTAGTTACTTTTAGTTACTTTTGAGTTACTTTTTTACATAAGTATAGTTTATCAATTCTCATATTCAGATTTACTCTAGCAGTACTTGTGTGAGGAATACATGCTTACTGCACATGAATACGAGTGTATTAAAGTTGTATACACAGTGTTACAATAATGATGAATAGCATTTTACAATTTACAAAGTCACACAGATGAGTCCATATAGACAGAGAGTTGCAATTTAATACCTAAACCAAAGTACACACAGCCAGCAACACAAGACCCATAACAGGAAGTGTCATATAGGTCTAACAAGACTGTTAACACAACAGTCAACCAAAATATCACTTTATATAACTATTCACAATGACTACACAATGAATGAGTGGAGAAACAGTTCAGTGATATGAAGGAAAATCTGGTGGAAACTTTAGCAAGTGTTTCAACTGTGTGCACTAAAGCTGTCATTTGGACCCATCGGAATTGTAGTTTCTTTGGCGTCACCGCCCACTGGATCAAATGTGACACACCAACCAAAATCAGCTGCTTTGTCATGCTGCAGATTACATAGGAGGCATACATGCTGTCTCATAGCATCAACTCTTGAGAACATTCACATTGTGTTGCACACACCTTTTGATCTTTTGTGTATACAACTTTAATACACTCGTATTCATGTGCGACAATTACTGACAATGGCAGCAATTTTGTAAAGGTTTTCAATGTCTTCACAGAATGTGAGAGATATCGGACTACAAGCATTTTGTCCAAAGATGAGGATGACAATGGTGAAGTGATTTACAACAGTGTGACAGCCGTGTTGAGTCCGTCAGGGCAAAGTGAGAGCACCTTTTCACTGCCTCCCCATCTGAGATGTGCAGCACACACATTGAATCTAGTTGCTGTGCACGATGCTGAATCTGCTTGTAATGATGCACAGTATAAAAAGATCATGCAAAGCACCAAGGCCAAATGCTATGCTGCTTGGAACAAGGCTGGTCGCAGCACCCAAGCTGCTGAGGTGGTTCGAAATAAGTGTGATCTGGCATTGATTAATTCCCAATGTGACATGGAATCTCACATTCTACGCGATGGAGAGAATTCATCATTGCAACTCTGGGTGAAGGCTTGCTGAATGAGATATGTGAACAGATTGGAATTGCCATCTTCAGGCCTGCAGAAATTACCTTTGTTGCTGAGTTTGTGCACGCAGTTCAGCCCCTGGCAAAGGCTCTGGAGTCTGGACATCTTGCAGTTAGAGCTGAAAAGCTTCATGGGAATCCTGATCCCCACCATTACTTGCCTGAAAAACAAATTGTCCAAAGTCAGGCAGTCTGTGAAGTTTGTTGTGCCGCTAGTTGATGCTCTTCTTAAAGGTACTGTGGGCTCAGTTCATTCACCTTCTAGAGTGTGAAGAGCTCATTCTGGCTAGCATAGTGCATTCACAGTTCCATTTGTGATGGATGGACAGTGAAGAGCAGAAACTCAGATGTAAGGTTCTGCTCCTTGATGCCATGGAGAAACTGGATGAACCTGCAAGTGGGTCATCTGAAGCTCGTACATTGCTTGGCTTTTGTTAGGTATCATTCGCTTCTACTGCTGCTGGCATTATTGCAACGTCTGACACCTGTTGTACTGCAACCATGTACTTAAGATGTCAGTCTTCCTTCTGTATTATCATATTATGATGCATGGAAACTACTACAAACATTTTACTGCATCATGGTTAAGAATCCACTTTCAGGTTGGGTATCCAGCAACACCTACAAAATACAACATGACATAATTTCAAGGGGAGAGCAGCTATAAGCATAGTTTGTCTGTCTGCATTTATTTTACATACTCTGCCACAAGTTACCAACTAGTACTACTACCCATTTCAGAAAATTTCAACCATGAAAGACCACTCAAACATCTATCATTACAATCCACCAATATCAGTCAACAATAAGCACAATCTCTGTGGAAGTAAAAATTGTCTGAATATTTCCACATTAAAGAGAACTGTAACCAATGAAGAGGTTGCTACCGACAAAGAACTTTACATCTACAAATTCAGTTCCTGCTGCCCTTGAAGAAATGAATTGCTGATGTTACATTAAAAGAACTTTTAGCTGTTGTTTTCGCGTGTTCAATTTATTCATTTATGGTAGACCTGTTCAAATAGACACTGATCATCAATCTTTAGTCACTTTTTTGAAAAAGTCTTTACATTCAGCTTCTGCATGATTGCAATGCAATTTACTAAGGCTCAAAGGGTGTAAATGACAACAATGATTGTTGTTCATCTCTGTGAAACTAAGAAGCAAGTTGTGACCTTCTGAAACCCCCAGACTCCAAAGTACAGTAAACTCTCAGTGAACCATAACTCAAGCAACCGGCACTGTCAAGCAACCAGAAAAAAAAAACAAAGAAATACAGTACAGTAAGAACAACTCAATTTTCATGTGTTACACTTTGTTTTCCCTCCACAGAAACATACCTTACGTTTTTAAAGTTTTTGAGTTTTAAAAAGGAAGATATGAATAAATTCCTTCTCTCCCCAACCTGAGAATAAGTCAAACCAAGCAAGTCAAATTGCTAAACTGGCAACATTTGCTTCACACTCACAAACATTCCCAGAGGTAGTTGTCTCTAAATGCCCTGTATACCTGAATACGATGATCTGTTAGATATCTGTAAGAGACACTGTACAAGTTCAGATATTTTAGTCTTTCATAACTTAAATTTTCACATCCATGAATACCCTTGGTATATTTCCGCTGTACTCTTTCCAGTTTAGTCATACTTGTTTTCTTATAGGGTTTCCATATTGTTATTCCATACTCAAGTTTGGGTCTAATGCAACTAACAAACAATGACTTCATTATTTTTGTTTTCCTAAATCTTTTTTTATACAACCTTTAGTTCTATAACTATCATTCACCAACTGGTTGATATGATTAGAAAAACTCATAGGTGAATCTACTCATATACCCAGGTCATTAAATGAGTCTACAGCTTCAATCACTGTGTACTGTATGTATTATATATTCACTTTTCAATTTATGTCTTCCAAATCTCATATGCTTAGTTTTTGATGAATTTATCAGCCTATTATTCTCCTGTGCCCAAATGGGCAATGTAGTCAAGTTACTTGCAGAAATACCTTATCTGTAACACATGTAATCAGTTTACCCAATTTCAGGTCATCTGTATATAGACTGCAGAACACCTCAGATGAAAAAGTTAGGTCTGAAAGATACAATCTAAACAAGTAAGGGCCTAGGACAGAGCCCTGTGGGACACCCTGACTGTAACCAAGGATTTCACCTGTCCAGTTGTATGATACTTGCCATGTCCTTTTTGTAAGCCATGGTGCTATCGATCTTATCAAAACTACATCAGTACTTAGCTGTACTAATTTATTAAGTATTTTGTGTATGACCCTGTCAAAAGCTGAAGTTAAATCTATATAAATTACATCACAACACAAATTTTCATTCTTAACTATCATGTTACAGGTGGAAATAGAAATATGCATGCTGATGTATGGTTTCAAGTCTCAACCTATCCAGTTCTGACAATGTTATCCAATATTACCTTTTCCATTAAAATGAAAAGGCACCATTATTTCCAGAAAGCTATATTTGTAAAGTTCCAGATATTCTTTTTAACTTAAAACAAAATAAAATGCACTGGAAAATTATATCTGATCTGATTAGTTATCAGAATAAACATTTGTTTAAATGAAGAAACATTTACATTTTGATTTTGCATTAGAAAATATTGTTGCTTTGCAAAAGCATAAATGAAACTACATTGACTGCTGAGCAGCTATGTATTCCATCAAAAATGACTATAAAAGACTAGAGACAGCTGTAGTATTCAAGAAGGATCATAAATCCTGCCACCATTAAATTCTAGCTATAACTGCTATATTCCGAGAAAAATTGTACTCCCGACTTCTGAGAGGTAGATGATTAATTATATACTGCATGGTCTGTAAACCCCAATGCTTATTACATCAAGACTCCTAAGTTGCATCTTTGCATTGCAAATACTTAAAATTTACTGATGTAGCACATTCAGTATTTTAAATGCCAACAGTGAGACATCAGATGCTATTCACTAGCAAGACTTTGGTAATTTGTTAAGGTTTCATTTCTGAATTATGACTTAATAATAAATTGTTCTTTGCCATATGAAACTTCTCTATAGATAAGACAAAATTCAAGCATTACTTATACAAAAAATGAATGCCATTTAGAACTACAGACAAGCACACAACAAAATAAATCACATAAAGACAACTGTAAAATGTAATGCAGGATTCCCATTGTAGGCACTCAGACTCTTGATAAGTAAAGTAGGGTGGTTAGTTTATAGCTGTACAAATAGGAGAAGCTAGAATGCAGATATTCTACTGCTCTACATGTCCTTATTTTGCTTATGATTTATACTGCTGAAGCAACAAACGAATGTGTATAGCACATGCAGAGGAGAGAGCATGGTTTACAGAGGAAGAGAGATAGGAAAAAGAAAACAGTACTACTGTTACAGCTAATTTCCCAAATAACCAGGCTTTCCCTACTTTTTGATATTTTGGCTGTAGTCCCAAATATTGCAAACATTGCTTTTCAGTGTGTCCAAAAACATCAGTCACATCAGGTCTCACAATTTTCAAGCAAGAATTTGAATCTCTTGTGACATGATACAATGGTCCGCTGTCATTTTGTTTCCTTTTCTGAGAACAACCACTGAATGAAAACTGATTTATTTCTGAGGATTTCCTGGAAAGCTAAGAAAAGCAAATTCCTACAAGGAAGTAAACTTGGCTGTATTTTTTGAGTCCTAGAAATAAAACAATGTCTAAAATATCTTGCTATGACTTGAGCAGGAAACGGTGTACTCTGCTATTGGTAAAACAAGGTGTGACAAAAACAGCATAGAACAAGGAAGACTGCTTTGAAAGGAGGAGTTACACAAAATTATTTAGATAAATTCAACATAGGTCGCAAGGCAGACAGCAGCAATGGCAAGTGGTAAAGACAATACCTATGAAAGCCAGCATAAAAGTATGACTTGTGGACATGGAAAGTACAATACCATTTTTGAAAGGAATTAAACAAAAGTTCTGATCAATGGGAAACAAATCAAAACAACTGAGACAGCAAGTCAGGAACTTGCCACAGATTTATTTGTTGCCTGTAGAATGTGAACACAGTCCAGAAATATCATGCATCACAGTTCCCATCCACCTTCTCAGCAGTTTCACTTCTGGGGTTATGTGGCAGTGATAGGTATCCCAAGTTTACATGCACTTTTCAAATGACACTGACCCCCAAAACTTTTTCAGACACCATTTGTTAAGATTTGAAGTTATCCATTATTGGATTAGGTCTAGGGGATTGTTCTGCCTTTGAGGAAGCAGAGACATAAATATAAAGATATAAATATGAGGAGCTGTTCAAAATATCTGTTTACTTGCCTATTTTACATACTTGTTGCAGCTGAATAATCCCCTGTAAATAATATATCCACTCTCATCTCAGCTCCTGTGTAAACTTGCAGTCAATATACTCGGCTCCTGGCTCGCATGGACAAAGTAACATTAAATATCAACAGGAGGACGTGAACGTCAACAGTTTGTGTGACAAGGCACAGACATGATGTGAATGGATGGGAAAAGTGCCACCTGGGCGGACCGCCCCTCACCCCCCCCCCCAGCTACGCCACTGCACATTTGCATTACTAGTTACTAAAAAATTTAACTTTTGACAAGTATGCATAATATTACTAGTTACTTAAAAGTGTAATATATTACAGTAAAGCATTAACTCTCATCAGTGCCTGTGGTTAATAGAATATACACAGAAGGGGGATAGGTCAGTGCTAAGTGAAAGATCAACTCGGGTAGAGTTTAATTTAGGAAAAAAAATAATAGGACTTATAAAATACTACATCAGCTCCCAAGTCTGTAACAAAGGCCAGATGATTTAATATTTCTGTTTGGATGTGTTTGCATAGGTATCGTAGCACATTGGGAATTTTTCCCCTGGAGAACAGCAAATGTTGGTAATGTGATGGGAAAGGCATAGGCAACTGGGAACATCTTTTGTCTGAGTTGGTAGATTTACAGAGCACTATATTAGAAGTGTTGGGGACGAAAGGGTTTTAACTAAGGAAAGGACTCTGGAGTTAGCTCACAAGATCCGAATTGCCTATAGACATATGGCCTTACTAAATATAATGCTACTGACCGCCAAAAAGCAATTACTACAAGATGGAAATCAAAATCTAAACCAACCAAAAGGAAATAAAAACAACTGATAGTGAGAACTTTAGAAAAGGGGAGGAAAAAATTACAGAGAAACACATGGAATTTGTGGGAACAATAAATGCAGAATAATGTTAAGGAGAAGGAGTGAGGTTTAAGGGAAGGCAAGAAGTGAGCAATTTATGTAATGTACGGAATGACAATTGTTTAAAAAAAAAACAAAAAACAAAAAAAAACGTATACTGCGTAAAAATAATGAAAATGTCACTATGGTTTGTTTTCTTTTTTCTTAATATCTGTGTATCTATGTCATTATGTAAACTGGGATTTAATAAAGATGTCAGACACAAACCTCTGAGATAAACCATGGAACAGCACTTAGGGGGTAGTGTATTAGACAACAACGCATTTTAATTCAGATGTCTGTGACTTATGTCTCCAGAGCCACACAGCTCTTTGATTGCCTCTGAAATTTACTTGGTGATTTAAAAACCTGGCTCTGCCTACAAGTCAGCATTCAGATAAAAAACAGATTAAGCATTTAAGATCTCTGAGCATAACTGAAGTGTCACATCTTAACACTGCATCTACTGCACACCACCTAAGACACCATTCAAAGTGAATCAAAAATCTTCATTATCGATTTAATTCTATAGTTATTAATCCCAATCCAAAAAAAAAAAAAACATGTCCTAACCATTAAGTATGCAACCAGTTAGTATATCATTTAAAATTATATCAACAAGCTGTAACATAAGAGCCTGTGGTAGCACAGAGGGATAAACCCCTAACTGTGCTCCAGGTGACCTAAGTTTGATCACTGGCTTGGAAATCTGGAAGGACTGCATGGCAGTGTGGCTACACAGCTTGACCCCAGGCCACCTGGCTAGTTAAAATACAAGTAAGCAAATTAATAAGCACTACTTTTTCGTAGTCGTAAGCTACAGGTACAGCAGAAAGTAAAAGGGAGTTTAGCTTTTAACCTGCTATGATTGAAATGTTTGTGAATACTGGTTACTAGCCTCTGGACCACTAGTCTGTTTCTTAACCAGAAGACTACACAAAGTGCAGCTCCCAAAACACTTTGTCACCAAGTTGATTGCCTTACTTTTTGAGTTTTCAGCTTCTACACTAATAAACATTTATAATTAAACCAGACAGGTAAAAAGACATATACATACTGGACCTAGAATGTGGTTTCTGTTGAGCTGTAAGCAAAAAAATAAAATCCCTTAGTTCTGTAATGCAAAATGTATTCCTCAAATTGAACATACAAGAGTCTATGTAGAAATCTTATCTTAAATATAAACAGTCACATTTGTCCATACACCTTTACTTTGCATAAACAAATATCTGATGCACAGCAAAAACAATATGGGAGAGTGGTAATGGCCAAAAATATGTAAAGCTTGAACAGACATTAATTCCAGATGCATCAGTTTCCATAATGAAGGGTGTCACAACTGGGGAGAATCTCTACAATGTTTACAATGTTAAGGACAATCTCCCTGTACTATGTTGGTGGACTGATCTAACTATAAATGCCCTCACTTTAATGAAGTGTGGAAAAATGGACTGCAGCTGAGGGACTATAAAATAAACTAGGGTTAAACAGATCCAATTTTAAAGGTACATTGTTTCATTTTATAACTATTATTAATTACCAAATAAAGCTCCAACAAACCAATCCACAAATAATCAGCGACCAGGAACAGAGTCCGAATACAAAATAAATATAAAATTCAAAATAAATGTTCAAATAACCTTTAATACTGAATGAAAATCTGTTCCTAGTCGCTGATTATTATTAATTACTGCAACATTAACATATAAAGCGTGCATTTGTTATGAACCTTTTGACAACCTTCTTCAATGTTTTTCCTTCACATTTCCTTTCATTCATCACATTTTCAGCGTATTGAAAAATATTTAACACATTTCTGCAAGAGGGTCATTCTGAGAAAGAAACTTGTACTTCATATACTGAAACTACCAATAATATGCAAAGCAATTTCTGCAAATAAATCTTATATTTTAAACTGAAAAAATACCTGGTGGTAATTAGCACAGAGGATTAAGACTCCCAGCACAAGCAGTTAGCTAGTGGGTGGCCTTCTGTAGTCTGTTTCACATCACACACACTCTTAACTCAATCTCGCAATTCCACAAAGTCTCTTTCTCACATCACACACATGCTCTTACCTTCAAATCATTCTATAGTCTCTCTCATCTCTCTCTCACACACACACACACACACACACACACATGCACTAAAATTGCGCTATACCATAACGGCTGTTTACAATTCCACCTGCAACTTCGCTTGAACTTCACTTGAATTGTGCGTGCCACTAAATGTTTACTTCTGCAGTGGTGTGCTTCCATTGGTAGGACATACGCATGGTCCTCCTTAAAGGTGTATACGTCACATTATCTTAGTTTTTTTTTTTTTTTTTTTGGAAGTCTGCAAAGTAAAAAAAGTAACCAAAAGTAAGTTCACATTCGCATTACTAGTTACTAAAAAAAGTAACACATTACAGTTATGCATTACTATATTGACAAGTAACGCATTATATTACTAGTTACTTAAAAATGTAAAAAATTACAGTAACGCATTACTTTTGCAAAACGTTACTCCCATCAGTGTTCAAACCTTTCATCCCGTCTTACTCTCAGGACCTTTAACACTGTTGACAGACAATTTGACGGTCCTCTGGTATATGAACAAGCAGGGAGGGAACAAAATCCTATGTGTTATGCAACTGGCACTCCAGGGTTGGGAGCTTGACGGTCCATTACTGGGTCATGCTTCAGGCAGTGTACATCCCATCCAACCAAAATTGAGTAGTAGACGGCCTGGAACAGGTCCCTAATACAGTCCAATGAATGGATGCTTCAAAGGGATGTGTTTCTGGATGTTGTCCACCTGTGGAGTGCCAGAGTCCCTCACCCTCTGGTCTGAAAGATGAATGCCCTTTCGTTCTCTTGAAAGAGGATGTTTCTGTATGCACCCCTCCCCCACCCCACGATCATTCTGAAAGTCCTGTTCAGAATTCAGAGGACAAGCCAAAAGTCTTGCTGGTGATTCCCTTTTGGCCAAGATAGCATTGTTTCCCCCTTCTCCTGCATTTGGCCAAGGGCAATCACCACAAGTTACCTCACAGTGTGGACCTTTTCACACAAGACAAAGGAACTATCATACATCCCCAGTTGTCTACCCTCCGGCTGACTCTGTGGGTGATTAGTTTTAATTTCTTTTAGACACCTCTTCTCGGAGAACATGCTTAGGGTTCTGCAGGAGGCCAGGAACCCCAATACCAGAAAATCTTATCTAGCCAAGTGGAAAAGATTTTCAATTTGGTGTCTTTCCTGAAACCAGGATCTACTATCACTAGAAGTCCTTCTGGTTCTGTCCTATTTGTGTGAATTGCTCAATGCTGGCTTGGCCTACTCTTCAGTGAAAGCCCATATGTTGGCTATTTCTGCCAGTCTGCCTCTATCCCCACTTCTTAAAGGCGTCCTTCACTTTAGACCACCCAGGAAACCTATTCCTCCAAATGGGGATCTTAATTTTATGCTAGAAAAGCTGACTTTTCCCCTGTTTGAGCAAGATTCATCAGCATCCTTGCAGCATTGCTCTTGGAAAACTGTGCTTCTCCCAGCTATCACTTCAGCCAGACGTGTGTCTGTATTCCAGGCCCTTATGGTCTCCCCCCTTTTTGGTTTTCCAGAAAGACGTGGTGTCCTTGTGTACTAGCCCTTCTTTTATGCCCAAGGTAGTCAATGAATTCTCTCAACTAATTCATTTGTTTACTTGCTTTCTTTCCTTCTGCACAAAATTCTAGTGAGAAGGTGTTACACACCCTGGATGTGAGTAGACAACATTTTGTCTAGACAAGAACAAAGCTATTAGGAAGTCAGACCAGATTTTTGCCTCCTATCATCCCAGGGCTGTGGGATTGCCTGTTTCCAAGAAGGCTATTTCTGTATGGATTTTTAAGGCTACACATATTCTACATGGACAAACTCAAGTAACTTCAGCTGTTCTCAGTCTGTTATCTACTTAGAGGTGATCTCTGCTTGACTTACAAAGTCTGACCCAGTTCTACTTGAAATGCTACGCCTAAAGAAATCCTAATCCCCCGCGCCACATGCTTCAGAGATCACAACCTCATTACCACAATTAACAGAACATGCTGGAGGGACAGGTTCATCTCCCAAAGACTGCCCATACTCTGGAATAAGCTTCCCATTCATGTCAACCAGAACACCTCACTGGCCCTCTTCAAGAGAAATCTTGACAAGTGGATGGGTAACAAAATTCATTCCAGGGATCATTCCAGTTGTAGTACTGGATACGGGCACTGTGAACTAACACTGGGTGGCATGGTGTCTGGGCAATTTTGTTTTGGGCTAGGCTTGTAAAGGGTCCAGGGCCATTAGCCTGGTGCACACCTATGAACCTATGTTATATGATGCATGGTAAAACCCTTGCTTCTTCTGTAAAGGCCCATTCCACTGGGACTGTAGGTTTGTCAGGTGCCTTCTTCAAGGGATTGGATACTAGCTGTATTCTCGAGCAACTACATGGACTTCTGTACATATCTTCATTAAATATTACAAATTAGATGGCATTTCTAGGTCCAGGGCAGGGTTTACCAAAGCCATACTCCATGGGCTCCTGCAGAGCTCTACTGCCTCTGCCTCCAACCTCTCCTCATGAGCTTTTGTACTCTCCCTCTTGTTAAGAATACTGCGACAGTTGAATGGAAAGACATGTACTAGTTGTGTAAAAATGTACTATAACGATAGATGTCCTTCTCTTCTCTCTTGCTGTATTCCAATCCCTCCTTCCTTCCCACTGGTGGTTTGGTTTCCTTCCTTGGATGGTCATGTCCTACTTTCCTTAGGCTGGCTTTCTCCTGGGGCATTCAGTTCTGAGGTAGATGCATGCATACATCACTTTTATGGGCAACATACAACAGCAGCCTATGTGCGACATACTATGCATCCTACAGTAGTGAAAGACTTTTGTATATTGGCCGTCTGGTTGCCTACTGCGGAGATCTCCCTCATATTAAGAATACTGCAACAGAGAAGAGAAGGACATCTACCATTATGGTAAGTTTTTACCCAACTATTCTTTGTCAACCATGAGATGGGTAAGGCCAGTCTCCAACCAAATGGAGTAGATTAATTTGAGCCCAAAAAGGGAAATTGGCTAGGCTGGAAATGGTCCACAAAGGCAATTAGCCTGGTACTTGCCTATGAACCTTTGAAAATAATGTTTGAGGAGGTGGGGGGTTAAGGAAAGGCAGAAACTGCGCAATTAATGTAATGTTGGACTGCATGAGAGGAGTTGCGAAGAAAGAAAACACATATGTGATGTATAATTTATGTAAATGAAAAAATGTTAATTTTGTTTCTCTCTATTCATTTAATGTACGTGTGCCTATGCCTTAAGTGATAATTTAGTAAAGGTGTTAAGAGTCAGATAGCTGTGGCAAAGAGTTTTTGAATGCCAGGCAGTGGTGTGATTTTTATGTAATATTTGCAGGAATCTAGGATATTTTGTTATAACATTGTTCAGGAATACTAAGTTGGGTAGTTCAAAGGTGTAACAAAGTGGCAGCTGCAGAGAGTAAACAAGGAAGCAGTAAAGTACAAGCAACATGTTTTCTAGCATAAGTGACAAGGTAAGGTTTTACCATGTAAAGGGATCCGAGTTTTTTATAGATCTTTTTGACTGCCTCCTTTACATGGTAATAGAATTTCATATGTTCATCGGGGTTCTGTTGGTTTGGTCAAAAGAGAGTTTGGTGAATAGCTGTTTAATCAATTGCATTGAACTATTGTACAAATAGTCGACAAGTATTGCAAGATCAACAATCCCGGGTAGTGGAATTTTCCCTTGGGATTGTGCAATCTTGAAGTTAGCATATATAATTAGCAGGGAGTGGGGGGATGCAGGGGGGCTTGCCCCTATGCATAAAAACATTTTAAAGTTACATGAGCCAAGGTTCTTCTTTGGCACATAAGTACTAGTTAGTCAGAAGTTTTGGTTTTCGACAGAGTGGGTGACCTTCATGATGTCAAAAAGTGTGTTAGTTGACCAACTGAAGGTAAATCGTTCATCAGTAGTTACTTCTGGTAGCTTAGTATGGGAGACTACTTCAATTGTAGTACTGCTGAAGGATTGTATAGTAAATTAAGTTTTGTATTTGGAATGTTTTGTAGTGAACAGTATGACTGGAGATGTTTTTTTGGTTCAGGAATAGTTGAGAGTTTGAGAGCCAAGTTTCAATGGAGATGAGTGATTCTTGGGTTAGTTGCAGTTGATCAAGATGATTAGTAGAGCTGAGCAGCTAAGTGTTGGGTCGTCAGCATACTGCACAATGTTGACATATTTGCTAGCAGTGTGGAGATAATTTATGAAGATATTGAAAATAAGTGGCGCCTCACAGTAAGACGTTGTCTCGTTCGATTCTCAGTTAAAGCGTCTTCTGTCTGGAGACATGCGTGAATGGGCGTACCTTCGTTGAAGGTTGTGCGTCAGGGCTGGCAACTCGGCACGTAAAAATCTACTGCCAATCATTAGCGGAACGGAGTTCCGCTGTGGCGACCCCTAACCGGGAAAAGCCGAAAGACACAACATTGAAAATAAGTGGGCCAAGGTTTTATCTTGGGAAACACCTACAGCTACTGCGGGAAAGGAAGAGCAGGTATTTTGTCATTTTACTGTCTGTAATCTAGTACATAAATAACTTTAAAACCAGGAAAAAGGTAGTGTACAAGTCCTAATGTGAGTCTTTGGATTAATATTGAATGGGATGTGGTGTTTTGACATGTCAAAAACATAGTTCAGACCAGTTTTCCTGTATTTCTGTTGTGGTTTATGGTAATGGCAAAACCTTTTTTGGGGCAGTGTTGGTACTCTGATTAGAAAGGAGTCCATGTTGTGTTGGGGGCAGTAAGTTATTGCCTGTGATGAATCTGAAAAGTTGGAAATGCATGCAGTTTTCAAGCACTTAAGACAGAGGAGCCAGGATGTCTATTAGCCTATAGTTGGAGATGTCAGTGTTCCCACATTTGTGTAGTGGATTGATCTGATGTCTCTTTCATTCATCCTCATCACTAGGTCTTGGATCCATCCTCAGATCCAATCTGGCCTTTCCAAAAGACTGACACCTCGTGCCTCAAGCTCCTCCCACTCCCTGCAACTCCACTAACTCCTCAGATCTCATTTGCTGCCTTCCATGTCATTGCCATTGCTGTCTTGAGCTGGGATAAGTAAATATTAAGATTTTCTTTTTGTTTTTTTCTGCTATTCTGTAGATACCTTTGGCTTTTGTGTAGTTTAGCCCCTGTCCTCTCCTCCTTGAACTCTTTTTTAGTGATCTAATGATTATTGTCAGGGTTGCCTCCCCCATCTCACTTCCCCGTTTGGCTTTTCTGTATTTAAAACAAAGTCTTAGTTTGGATAGTCTTGCTATTTTTTGCTGTGAGAAAGTGATCCTACTGTGTGTAAGCCTGTCTTGCACTTCCTTTTCTGGTACTATTCACCCTGCGTGTGGTGTGTCCTGAGCATGGCTGGTAGCCCTTCGGAGTTAGAGATGCACCTTTTGTGGGCATAAAATCCCAAATTCGGATGCCCATGAGAGGTGTGTCTGTTGCTTAGGTCCTGACCATTTGGACCAGGACCAAGATTATAATGTTTGTGCAGGTTTCAATCCCCGGGCCTTGGCTGACAGGAAGAATAAACTGATTCTTAAGGGCTTGTTGCCCTCCTCTGGAACTCAGACCCCTAGGCCTGCTTCTTCAAAGGAACACAAGACATTCAGTCTATTGATTAGGTCCTGACCATTTGGACCAGGATTGTAATGTTTGTGCAGGTTTCAATCCCAGCGCCTTTGCCGACAGGAGGAATAAACTGATTCTTAAGGGCTTACTGCCCACCTCTGGAACTCAGACTCCCCCAGGCCTGGTTCTTCAAAGGAACATAAAGATCAGAAGGAGCCCATGAAACAAAACCTCTCAACATGCATATGGGTCTTTGTCTTTCCTGCATGAAAAACAGCCAAAATTGTCAGATCCGACTACATCAGACGCAAAGAAAACTAGACCTTCTTTTCCAAGCTACTCCATGGATCAGACACTGTTCGCACCTGCCATTCCTCCTCCTAGGACCCATGTCATGCTGGATCCCAAGGTGTTGAACCCGAAAAGATCTTTTGGATCCAGCAGACATTGTGGAAATCCACACAGCTTTCCTTCTTCCTCTGATCTGAAGGCCTTTGACTGTGGATCTTGAGCCATACACTGAGGTGAGCAAGTCCCCCTCACCTGTTGCGACCTCTAGAGTGGCTCACTCCCTGGCCAGGTCTGGCCATTCATCCATATTATCCAGATCTTCCAGAATGCTTCAATCTGAGATGGACAGGATGATGTGGAGCTTGTTGAAGGCTCAGATCGAGATGGAAATGTTGCACTCTCCATTCCATCTCTGATCCATGAGAGCCCCATTACCGCTAATAGCCCCTCATCTTCTGATCCAGCCCTTGACTTTGGAAACCCAGGATCCGGATACCCAGAGAGAGATGTTATTGGAGCGGGGAATAGTCCTTTCCGCAATTATGGCAGTGTCTTAGACCAGCTCGGCACTGTTGCCATCAGAGCAGAGTGGGTCCCGCACCAGAGACATTGGCACTGACTCAGGGCGGTTGGTTTTGGCTCTGACCTGGTCGAATCTGTCCCTTCTTCTCAGGACTTTGGCTTTCAATAGCTCAAGGCCAATGTCCTTCAGAGCCTTAGGATCCAGGATGGTGTCCACCTTTTCTCCTCGGGCAGTTTTGTCCCCTAGGTGAGAGGGGGAAGGATTCCTGGGTCAATCGGCTTTCTGGGTGGCAGCGAGGCCATTCTGTACATCTGTAGCTGCATCTCCTCCGCTGGGTTCAGCTCAGTTCCCTTTCAATTCTCTCTTTGCTGCTGTTCATCCTATCCTTGGTCAGCCTGTCCAAAAGGTCCTCCAAGCCCCCTCATTTTAAGGGGTCCCTCATTCTTCTGAGTCCTCTGAGTCCCCTGCAGAGGAGGTACCCAAGAAGAGAGCATGCAAGAGGAAGCACATAGACTTCTCCTTGGAGTCTCCAACCAAAGACACTGATTTTGATGGAGAGGGGTCCCCCCCAGTCACCACTCAAGGACATATCCTTTAGAGATATTTTAGAGATTCTGAAATGTAAGGGTAGGTGGTCTGTCCAAACCCCCTCTTCCAAGGAATCAGTCTTTCTGGAGGCCTTTGAGATGGGGCCCATCTATGTCTTGGGTGACTCCAGCGGCAGGCAAACTTATTGACCTGGTGTCCCATGGAGCTTGGAAGGAACCTGAGACCATGGAGCCCATTCCTGAGTGAGCAGATAAATTGAGTCCCCCTGCCAACCATCTTCACTGGAGTAAGGGCTTCCCAGTTGATGCTGTCATAGTGTCAGCAGCTACCCAGAAAGAGCTGGCAAAACAAAGATCTACTGTCCACCTCCAAACAAGGAGTCTCTGGGAAGCGTGTTTACGCCTCATCCACCTCTGCATTGAGAGTGCTGAATTATCTGGCCCATTTTACTTATCTGAAAAGGGACCTGGTTCATGAGCTTACCAACTCCCTTTCAGGATCCATGTCGGTGGAGGACCTCCATAAGTTGTCTCCCCAACTGGCCACCCTATCCTCCCTAGCCAATTCCTCAATGAGGCTGATTTCCAATGCTGCGAAAGGCACCTCACAAGCGGCCAGATCCAGCATAGCCCTCAGGAGACATGCTTAGTTGAGGCTTTGCAAGTTTGCGGAACCCTTCACAGTGTCTTTTACCAATTCCCTGTTTGATGGTTCCTCCTTGTTTGGATCATCAGGCAAGGAGACACTCACTGTGGTGAACAAGAAGGAAAGACCCCGTCTGCCAGAGGGATCAAGTTTCCTCCCCACCAAGGAGCGGGATGATGTGGTTGAAGAAATCACAGGGTCCTTTCCAGGACTCTCATGAGAATTCCTCATCCAGATGCAGAGAGTGTGGATTTAATATAAGGTGCTGCCCCAGGGGCAGGGGGTGTCTACAAAATCATGGGTTTAGAGAACCTTTCTCGGACAAGCCCTATCAGTGTTCCTGAAGCGTTGCCCAACTGTTCCATTCTGGTGGCAGTCGAGTGCACCTGGATGCCTGGAAAAGATAAACTGCAACTGGGTGCTGGACATAATATCCAGAGGATACTACATTTTGTTTTCCCTTCCTCTACCCACCAAAAGAAAGCTCCCTGGCATACAACCCCGTCAGGGGGAGTAGGCCCTTCAAAATCCTGGAAAAAAAGAGCCATCCAAGAGGTCCCAACCAAGTAGTAAGGATGCAGCACTTTATTCGTGCTTCTTTTTGGTGCCAAAAACTCAGGAGACCTAAGGCCCATATTGTACCCGAGCAAATTGAATCTGTTTGTCAAGAAGTTGAGGTTTTGCATGGTGATGGTTCAGTCCATTCTGCCTCTACTGGACATGGACACCTGGATGTGCTCCATAGATCTCCAGGATGCATACTATCACATAAAGATCCACAGATGCTCCAGGAGACACTTGCACTTCTGGCTGGGAGCCAATCATTATCAGTTCAGAGCACTGCCCTTTGGACTCACCACGGCCCCCTGAGTGTTTACCCAAATGTATGTATGTCAGTGATGGCAGCTCATCTGAGACTGCAAGGATTCCAGATGTTTCTGTACTTGGACGATTGGCTACTGACAGCACTTACAAAGCATCAGCTGGGTCAAGTGGTACAGTTCCTATTAACCCTGTTTGGCCAGCTGTTCTGACCATAGAATTGTTACCCACTCACAGGGTGCTCTCTCTCAGGCAGTAGGTTCAGTCCTTGCTAAACACCTCCAACCCACCAGCAATTCTTGTCTTGAAAGCCCTAGGTTCTATGTCAGTCATCAGCTTACTGGTTCCACTAGCAAGATTTTACATTGAAGTACTTCAATGGACTCTGTCAGTCCAATGCTCCATTCCTTTTCACCCTCTGAGTCATTGGATCAAGCTGTCTCCAGTATGCCGATGATATCTTCAATGGTGGATCATCATGGATGACCTTTATCTAGGCAGGCCCTTCTCTCTTCCCCCTCCAATGGCCATGGTGACCATGGACTCCCCCTTGTTTTGGGGGTGGGGCATTACCAAGGAAGCTTGGTCCAAGGCACGTGGTCTCCGACTGAGACCAAGTTGCACATCAATGTCCTGGACATGACAGCAGTCCTATTATCATTGCAAGCCATTCAGGATTGCCTCCCAGTGGGAATGATAGCAATTCACTTAGACACAATATCAGTAGCCCAGTATATCAGCAAGCAGGGGGCAACCCATTCATACCTCTTATGTAGTGAGGCTATGAAAGTGTGGGAATGGGTGATCTCTTCCAACTGGTTTCTTCTTGCAATGCACATTCCCAGGCAGACAGACTAAGCCGATCCATCTTCATTCCACGAGTGGTCCCTGAAACAAACAGCAGAGCAAATTGTCAGCCATTGGGGCCTACCTTGCTGCAACCTATTTGCTTTCCCTCTGAGCAACAAATGCAGCAGGTACTTCGCTTTTATCCCTCCAAAGGGGGAGTCACCCAGGGATGCACTAGTCCATGAGTGCCCCCCCCCCCCGTTCTCCTGTATGCTTACCCTCCAATTCCACGGATCCTGAAAGTTCTGAAGAAAGTTAGCAGGTTGAAAAGTACTCTAATCCTCATTGTCCCCTTCTGCCGTCATCAGATATGGTTCCCTCTTCTTTGGTTTCACTCAAGGTATCCAACATGGATACTGGATCCCAGACAGGATCTGATCTCTCATCCGGTGGAACTCCACACTCCCAGTCTCAGATCCCTCAGTTTGACCACAAGGTTTCTCCACTTCCTCTGATTTTAAGGCAGTCCAGGCTAGCTTTCCCTGTCCGGAACATCATATTTGCTTCGCAGAAGCCTTCTACCAAAAAAAGAGTACCATAGCAAGTGGAACAGATTTTCCATTTGGGCCTTCGCCAGGAAGATGGATCCTTTTTTAGGAACAGTTTCTCCATTCTCCTTTTTCTAAGCTCACTCATCCATCAAGGGGCTAGTTTTTCCACAATTAAGTTGCATCTGGTGACTATTGCCAATTTTCACACCACAGAGGACCTAGCACCTATCTCCACCACTAGACTGTGTAAGGCTTTTATGAAGAGAATTTTCCTACTCAGGCTCCCCATTAAGGATCCTTTTCCACCATGAGATTTGATGTTGGTCTTGCTAGGTCTCAGTCAGAAACCTTTTGAAACAGCCACCGCCTGTGATCTAAAGGTTTTATCTTGGAAGACTATCTTCTTGGTGGCCATTGCTTCTGCCAGAAGGGTAACAGAACCTCAGGCCTTGCCTTCAAAACCACCATATATCAACTTTTTCCTTGAGAACGAACCCTTCCTTTACTCCCAAAGGGGCCACTGAAAAAAATCTTAACCAATCTCTCCATCTGCCAGTTTTTTCCCTAGCTATTCTAATAGGGGTGAGTACATGCTTCATTTACTCGATGTTCATAGAAAATTATTTTTTCTATCTGTACAGAATAAAGGACTTCAGAAAATTGGAACAGTTATTAATTTTTTTCACCCAGTCATTTAAGCAGAGCAGTGTCAAAAGTTGCTCTTGCAAAATGGATTGCTAGCTGTATATCCATTATTTATTCATTGAAAGGGTTACCACTTCCCCATTCCCCAAAAGTGCATTCTCCATGGTCGATGTCCACTTCCTCGGCTTTTTCATCCAGGACTTCAATTGGTGAAATTTGTGCTGCAGCAACCTGGTCGAATTCACATACCTTGTTTTGCGTTATAAATTGGATGTCTCCACGAATAGAGCATCTTTTGGCTCCATGGTGCTCAGGAATATCCTTCCATAAGGGCCACCCAAGAAACCACATAGCTGAGTACTCTGACCCCAGTGGTGAGGACGAATGAAATAGACAAGATCAGAGGAAATGAGCCAATGATGATTACAGCAGTGTTTGTAAGGCTCCAGCCAATTGCAGATTATGATGGGGTTGAGTTGAATTAGGTGAAGCCATATAAATTTATAGTATTGTTTGAGGTGTTAATGTTTAGCATTTGCCAGCCAATACTTTAGTCATATTTTTTTTTTATTTTTATGGGATGTTTGCTGAAGTCTAATGAAGGAACTATTCAGCAGTGCCAGTGTTACTTCCTGGGGATAAGTATAAGTCAGTTATTCATGTTGTCTTGTAATTGTTTAGTCTAAGGGAGGAGATAAAAATGTTGGAGTGTTTGTAGGATGATGGGAAAGTTGTGTATTTTTGTAGATTGACAACTCCACCTCCCCTTTTATGTAATATGTGAAACTATGTATATCGTAGCCTGGTGGTAGGATATCTTTTTCTTTCTCATCTTGTTTTAGCCATGTTTCAGTCATTATGACTATATTGACTATTTGTTGAGCTATCCAGAGATGGAATTCTGGGAGCTTATTTTATGTACTGCATAAATGATTGTTAAAGATGTAAACCTGCAGGATAAGGGGATGAGGAGGAAGGGATGTTGCCAGCTTTTTAGTGATTTGGTGGAACTGATCCAGAAGGTCTTAGGTTAGGGTGAATGCAACAATGTAGTTTTAGCTTATGATAAAAGATTGGATAGGGACACTGGTCTTTAGTTTTAATTGTAGTATGTTGCGTTGGTTTCTGGTGTTTGGGGCTTCGGGTCAGCATAGGTTTTCTTTAGGAAATGGTTGAGGTTATAGTTGAATAGGTTTGCAGCTATGGGGAAGTATGATTCTATTAGAATACCTTATGATCATGTGGCTTTCGTTTGCAGATCGAATTGCAGTGATGTTGCATGTGCTAGAATGAGAAGGGGTATTAGGATGAGTAGTTGATAGTGTGTCATAGTTATAGATGTTAGAATTTTCAGGAAATGGGAGGCGAGAGTTTAGTGGAGTTGGTGTTGCTATAGCTGGATATTTTGAAGCAAGCACGATATAGCATTTGAAACTGGGGAAACTGGAATGGTTAGACAAAATAGTTATGGCTGTTTTGGCTTGAGATGTTATTTCAGGATGCTAGAAAAGCCATGTACTGATGATATTTCTGAAATGTGTGGAGTAGCAGTCAGATTTGCAGAGTAGTAAGGCGTGGGTAGAGAGTCACACTAATTTTGAGAATACTATATAAAGAAAGTTGTGGGGATTGGTGTTGAAGCAGGGAGTGTTGATTGAATATTATCAGCTGGTAGGTGGGAATAGTGTGCAGTTTAGATGTCTTTGCTAGGAGAATATCGTATAGTTTTAAGTATAATCTGAGTGGGGGTGGGTGGGAATTGGGTTTTGGGTAGGTGAGCAAATGGAGTGGGGCCCACCTAAAGTGAGCAACAGTGCCATCACAGAGAAAAGTCTCAAAGCTACTAGATCTGTGTGCAGGTAAGGAGGGTATACATGAAGAAAGATTTTGTACTACAAGTAAAATGTATGGACAGAAGTTAAGAAATAAACGTATATATAGAAGCCTCTCTGCATTGATATATTGCAAGGCAGCTGCCTCAAAGGGAGAATCTTGAGCTGATATTGGATGATCAAGGATTCAGCTTCCCTTCCTTATTGCACCAAGTTTTATTTTTCTATTTTGAGGTCATCTGCTCTAAACCGAATTGCCTGTAGAAATAATTTCTTTAAGTACATAATCTACAGTGGTTGTTACAAGACAGTGATGGCTATAGTAACTTGGTGGTACATGTGGCCTGTAAACTGATCTACTAGTGTAGCTTTTTGCAGTTCTTTACCTTACTGGGATACTCTCCTCCAGACAGTTTAATAGCACTTAAGGTTGCAGCTATCAAATATTATTACATAGGTAGGCTGCAATTTCATACAGCTACAACAAACGGACTTATTTTGCTAGTAGTGAACGTCTACAGTAATGGACATCACATGGGAACAGTGGCTACATGACCCTATGCTTTCTGATGGGTGTTTGCTTGGGAAGTGTCAGTGGCTTGTAGGTGGTACTTGAAGATAGAGATAAGTTGTTAAAGATCTCTCTGTAGGGATCCATTAAAAAGGCAGGGGAAAAATAACGGTTTTAAAACTTGTTAAAATATATGAGAGGGAGCTTTTAAATAGTCAGAAGAGTATATATTTGTCCAGTTAACAGACCAAAAGTGGTCACATTAGAATTAGAATGCAAGAGTTAGAAAGTTGTTAGGTTTTACAGGAGAAACTGAGCGCATACTTGAGCACTCCTTTATGCCCACAGTAATACCTTCCAAAATATAGAGATGAAGCCCCGTGAGAGTATGGAGGGTGAGTGACATGGCAAACCAAATATGATATTAGTTTAATGGCTTACAATTTCATGTTTATTTCCTACATGTGTGTCACTTGGTCTGTAGAATGATTTTTTTTTTTTTTTTTTGCTGAACAATAATTAGCTGAAATAACGCAGATTTTAAAAGTAGAATTTTATGAGTTGACTGGCTCTGTGGCATAGAGAGATTGAGACTGTGACTGCAACCCTGGTGATCTCAGATAAATGGCTCGGACACTAGAAGAACTTGGGTGGCAAAGTGGGACTGAGTGACCTGTCAGTTTGCTTATCCCAGAGGGAAATACTGGGGGGGGGGGGTGCCTGCCCAAGGTCACTTCTGCTGATGAACGACCTTTGAAGACTAGAGTCACATGGCCATGCTAATTTGAATTGCATGCAAAGGTGTGAATGATAGCACTGTGAGCCCATTGCAGATCATCCCCTTGAATGATGTGGGTGGGCATATGCAGGACCAGGCAAATTCATTATAACATAACAAAAAAGCCCTGATGGATGCCTGGATAACTACCTTGTGATAATCTTTCACCCATGGGAATGAATGGGATGGGACATCTCTGTCACTGCTGTTAGTAGTTTATTCACCTTCAGACTTCAAAAGGCTGGATGGGTTTATGGTTCGAGGAAGGGAGGGGAGAGCATGCAGCTCTAAATGACAGTATACAGCCTTATAACCCCATTGTCTATGACATAATAAATAGAGCTGCAGGTACCTTGCTAAAAGTTTTTCTTTGCAAGAAACCTTCAGATGTGACAGGCAAATGTATGTAAGAGCAAGGAAGACAACTTCCTAAAGAAAGTGTCATGAAATGTATTCAGCCCCAATATGGTGTACACTGATGAAGCTGATTATGATAAAATTGATGAATAAGAGAACAAACTGCTAAACCATGCTTTTTAATATGTGGAATTCCGAGATCATTTTTAAGGAGGAAATAGTCTGAGGAAATTAAATATTATGTTTGGGGTATAATTGTCCTTTAAAAGATTGCAAGATGCATTGTTTCTGACTGAGAATGAGTTTTGCTTTAAGTTTAGAAATAATCAGTTTTTCGATTGGTGTTTTGGTGAAGTTTTAAGGTTAATTTAGTGCTGTACAAATGTAGAAAATGAGAAATAGTGGGCCACATTATGTTTTGTTTAAGGAAACCTTTTCATGTCTTGCAGATAGAAAAACAGTCTCTGTCTGAGATGAAAAGAAGTGAATCATCATTGGTGACTACCTCTGCAAAAAAGCAGCAGGCCATGGTGCGTGGACATGATCTTTATATTCCATCAGTTGATCTTCTTACAGCACATGTAAGTGTGGCTTTTCTTAACAGTAATGTAGATGAAAAGTTGAGTCACTGATGTACTTGCATGTAAACTTTAAGATTTTGTTAAGCTATAGAATGACAGATAAGCCTTTGTAACTGAGAAAATGTAGATATTGTTGAGTAAGACTGTTTTGCACAGCTAATCTGTCCATTTTCCAGAATAGCAGCTAAATGAAATGTTTGTTTCTCTTAAGTGTACAAATCATTTGCGATTAACCTGCTTGAATGCAATCACAAATAAGTGAAACGTCCCAAATGTGAATAGCATTCAGGATTAAAATAAATCATAGGGAAAATAAGGTAATCATTTGATATTCTGAAACTTATTATTTTGAGTCCTGAAATTGTAAGACCGAATGACCGAAAATACAGACTTTTATATACTAAGCCTCAGACTGACATTTCTCAACCCATTCCCTTTTCTCTGAAGTATGGAAATCTCAGAGTTGGTATATGTAAGTTCAATGTTGTGGAAGGCTTTACCTTCCCCCATACAGCAAGGGGCATGAAGGGCTTTCTCCTAAAAAAAAAAAAAAAAAATTGTGAAGACTAGAATGACATGGGCATGCTTATTTGAATTGCATGCAGATTTGAATTGCATGCAGAGGTGTGGATTATTACACCCTGTGTTTGAAAATACAGGAGACATTCACTATTCTCCTGTGTTTTCAAACTTGTTTTTGTAAATGTCCTTCATGGATGCATCTGCAGTCATAACAACTGGGTTGTCCTGTCGTCAGGCAGCCCTTCAGTCGGCCGGATTCCAAAGTCCGGGTCCGCTCGCTGATGTCGCACTTCACCCGGCGTCATCTCTGTTGGACTTCGGTATAAAGCATCAGCCGACGCCATTTTCTTCAGTCTTTCTTGCCGCGTGGCTCAAGCAGAAGCTGTTCGCAAGTGCCGGTCGGTCGGATCCAGAGATTACTTCTACCGAATACTACTTCAAGACTTCTAAAGCTAAGTACCCCGTTGGGGACTCTTTCTTGCCTCAGCCGATGTCAGAAAAAGTTAATAATTGTTTAACCTGTGGGAAACAAATACCTCAAAAAGATTTCCACTCTTACTGCCTGCCTTGCTTAGGCCCAGCCCACGACGTAGCAGCCTGTTCGTCCTGTGCTTCTTTCAACCGACGAACGCTTAGACGTCGGTCGGAGTTTGCAGAACAGTTTTTCGGTTCTGATTTTGCGTACATTATGCCGTCGGATCCTCCGACTACGCATTCTGCCAAAAAACGCAAAGAAAAAGACCGACACTCGCGGTCCGCGGTTTCGGCCGAAACCATGGTTAAGCAAACCGCGAGTGTCTCGGTTTCGGCCGAAACCGAGAAAACTGATCAAAATACAGCTGAATCTATCTCTACAACTGAGGTCCCTGCTAGCACTCTTGAATCGGCCTCAGAAATTTTACCCACTACGGTGCTTACCACTGACTTATCAGACACTATTCCCTTGGATGTCTCTACCCCAGCACGTGGTGCTGCTAGGCCTCCAGCAGCCATGTCCATTAAGGCCTTCGCCAGGGCTAAAGCAGCCAAGACTACTAAAACAGTGCCTGTTAAACCCCCCTCAACCAGGCCCTCTTCCAGTTCCCAAATGCTTACTTTGGCAGAAGATTTAATTTCATTAATTAGAGGATCTCAACCTCACCCAGACAGGGCCTCTCAGCCCCCAGAGAAGAGACCTAGGGCAGAGCCCCATGAGCCAGTGTCCTCTGATGATTCTGCTGATGAATCAGACATAACTGACCAGCCAGAGGCTCCTTTCTCCAATTTTGAAGATTCTGATGCTGAAGAATCCATTCCAGCTGCTTCCCCACCAGAAGAATTCTCCTTTGGGGAAACCTTGCATGCCATGCGAGAACAGTTCCAATGGCAGCAACAGGATTTTCAGACTCCAGAAAAGACTTAGGACCTTTTGCACCTTCCACAGCACAGGCCCTTAGCTATACCTCCTGTTCTCTCTGTGGTGGATGATGCTTTCAATGATGTCTGCTCCGCTCCAGATTCTTTACCCCCAGCCCCTGCCAAACCAGACAGATTTTACAGGGTGCCAGATACTCATCACCACCTTTACAAGGCCCCTCTTGCAGACCCCAAAACTATTTCCCAGGGTCCCAAGGCAGTAGTCAGCGACCATAGCTAAAACCCTGTTCCTTCTGAAAGGGAAGCAAGGTCATTAGACAGATGGGGTAAAAGGTTTACACTTCAGCCACTCTCTCAGCTAGAGCTTTAAACTGTCAATTTCACATGATACAATACCAAGAGTTTATGCTTGATCAGTTAACTAAAAAGCTAACCACTGATGAATCTCTTGATAAGAAATATGTATTAGAAATGGTAAATAACATACAGCAAGTTAGTAACCATTCTTTAAAATGTGGCTATGATGCACTGGAGGCTTCATTTAGATCAGCCATGACTGGCACTGTAATTAGAAGGCATGCATGGCTAAAGGAGCAAGCTTTACCGGATCATGTTAAATCTAAATTGCTAGATGCTCCTATGGATAAAACAAGTTTGTTTGGTACACCTGCCCAGCAGGTTATGAAGAAAATGGAAGAAAAGGCAAAATCAGTCCAAACAGTTAAAGATTTTTTGCAGGTTCAACCCCAAGGTTTAGCAGGAACTGGCCTGCCAAAATTGGTCCTTTCCTGACTCCACAAGACCTCAAAGGGGCAGGAATAGACGTTCCAGAGGCAGAAATCAATCCAGAGGAGGTGCCTACAGAGGACGACAGTGGCAAGGTAACAACAGAGGCACAGACTCCACACCTGCCACTACATCAACACAGCCACAGTGACTTAATCCTAAACCCGCCTACCAGGGAACAAATAGCAGCTCCTCTAGGCGGAAAGCTAACTTTATTTTCAAAAACTGGCACCACATAACAAAGGACAAGTGGATTTTACGAACCATAGATCAAGGTTACGGTTCCACTTCCACACTTTACCAGACAAAGAGGAATGCCAAATCTACCTCCAAATCAAAAGACAGAGGCTCTACAACAGATAATGGAGTTAGCAAACATGAGAGCTGTGGAGAAAGTGCCAACAGCAGAGCAAGGAAAGGGGTTCTACTCCAGACTATTCCTAGTTCCAAGAAAGGAAAAAGTTGGAGACCAATTCTAGACCTGTCCACCCTGAATACTTACATCATTGTCCCAAAATTCAAAATGCTGACCCTACAGCAACTTCTTCCCATGCTGGGCAAGGAGTGTTGGCTGGTAACTCTAGATCTCAAGGAGGCATACCTGCACGTCCCCATTCGACCAATCTGCAGAAGATACCTCAGATTTCTTGCAGGATCAGAGCACTATCAATTCTCAGCATTGCCCTTTGGCTTATCTACTGCCCAGAGTATTCACAAAATGCCTGGCATCAGTAATCGCCCATTGCAGACTACAGGAATTCAAATTTATCCATACCTGGACGACTGCCTGATACAAGGAGACAACAAAAGCAAGCTGACAACAGATTTACAAAGGGTCATTTACTTGCTTCAAGCACTGGGATACACAGTCAATTTACAAAGTCAAGACTGATACCATCCCAGACAAGGACTTTCCTGGGAGCGGAATTGGACACAGTAAGACAAATGGCATTCCTAACTACAGAAAAACAAAAGAACTCCTCTTTACTTCTTGGCACTAAAAACTGAACAAGTTAACAGCAAGAAAGGTACTGCAGGCCTTGGGTTTCATGGCATCATGCATAATCTTGGTTCCATTTGCCAGACTACATATGAGAAAACTACAGTGGTACCTAAAGAATTTATGGTCCCAACACAGACACAGCCTAGAAACGGAAATCCCACTAATACCATGCTTAAAACAGGAGTTCCTATGGTGGGCTCAGGCATGCCAGTCAAACCCAGGACTGCCCTTCGCAAGGGTCAAGCAAGCCAGACCATCACAACAGATGCTTCAGACCTAGGATGGGGGCATATGCTGGACAAATGCGTACAAGGATTGTGGACACAGGACCAACTTCACCTGCACATCAACCTAAAAGAAATGCTGGCAGTAAAACTGGCAATCCAAAAGTTCAGACCATTTCTCAAGGAGGACCACTTGATGATAAGGACAGACAACACCACAGTCATGTGGTACATCAACAAACAGGAAGGCACTCATTCTTACCCCCTATGCAGAATGACTTTGGAGCTGTGGACCCTGGCACTCAGCTACAACATCCAGTTACAGGCAATATTTGTGCCAGGAAAAGAAAACTCTCTAGCAGATATGTTAAGCAGGACCACATCGGATGCCCACGAATGGCAGCTGCACCGGATATCTTCAAGACCATCTCAAAGAAATGGGAATGCCTCAGATAGATCTATTCGCATCACCTCTCAATCACCAGCTCAAAAAAATTCTGCACAAGGACATTCCACCCACTAGCATGGAAAGTGGACTCACTCTCCTTCAGCTGGAAAGGCCTAACAGCATATGCATTCCCACCTCTTCCCTTGATACACAAAGTACTACTAAAAATCAAGGAGGAACGTCCAAGGATAATCCTGATAGCTCCAAACTGGCCAAGACAGCATTGGTACCCACTACTGAGGAGCATGTCTCGGAACAATATGTGGCCAATTCCCTGATGCCTTTGATGCTAACTCAGAACAACTTCAGCACCATGCATCCAAACCTAAAAACGCTGCAACTGACTGCATGGAACATCACATAGCAGCTGCTAATACAGAACTTTCACAAAGAGTTAAAGACATTATTCTTGAAGCACGCAGGCCTTCAACTAGAAGGAATTATGCTGGGAAATGGAAAAGGTTTGTCATTTGGAGTTCTGAAAGAGGAAAAGATGTATCAAACATAGATATGCCTAACATTCTGGAGTATCTGGCGAACTACTTCATTCAGGCCTGTCCTACTCCTCCATCAAGATTCATGCATCAGCTATTTCAGCAGAATACAGCTTTGATCCACCTGTTTTTTCACACCCTTTGCTCAGGCAGTTCCTCAGAGGAATCAAGAATGTAAAACCTCCAAGGAAACCACCATTGCCAGCTTGGGACTTGAACTTTGTGCTAGAAAAATTGACACTATCACCTTTTGAACCAGCAGCAACAGCAGACCTACAACACCTGTCATGGAAAACTGCTTTCCTACTGGCAATTACTTCAGCAAGGAGGGTTTCAGAACTACAGGCCTTAATGGCAGTGCAACCCTTTCTAATCTTCCACCAAGATAGTGTCCATGAGGACTAATCCTACATTTATGCCTAAGGTGGTATCCAGAGTATCTTGAAACCAGGCAATCCACCTGCCTACCTTCTTTCCCAACCCACAAAACAGAGGGGAAAGAATACTGCATACCTTGGATGTACATAGACAGCTACGCTACTACTTGGACAGAACAAAAAATAGCAGAAAGACTGACCAACTTTTCGTAGCCTATGCAACAGGAAGGGAAGGAAAAGCTATTTCCAAACAGACAATCTCCAAATGGATAGGAAATTGCATACGATTCTGTTACTCCTTCCATGGAAAGCCAATTCCACAGAACATAAGACCTCATTCTACAAGGGCAACAGCCACTACCACAGCCTTCTTACGAGGAGTGGCTACCAAAGACATTATTGAGGCGGCTACTTGGACCTCCGTGCATACATTTGCCAAGCATTATAATTTACCTCTATATTCCAGATCCCAAGCAGGGTTTGCCACTGCTGTTCTGCAAGGGATCCTAAACACACCATAATTTACTTTTATCCTCCTCCCTAGTTGGCTATGGTATTCTACCCAGTTGTTATGACTGCAGATGCATCCATGAAGGACATAGTACAGTTTTGTACCTACCATAAATGTAGATGTCCGAATTGGATAGCATCTGCAGTCAGGATTACCCTCCCTCCTTCCCCTCTGTGGTACTCCTAGGGTGTTTACCCTTCTAATAGCTAGCTAGTGGGGGGATTTCTTTCATGGTGTATTTGTTTGTATTTATGTACATACATGCTTATTTTTGTGTTTACCTCTATCTTTTGGAAACATTGGCATCTATCCAAAATTTTTAGCCTTCTATAGGGCTTCTGGCATCTGGGGCAAGAAACACTGAAGAAAATGGCGTCGGCTGATGCTTTATACCCGAAGTCCAACAGAGATGACGTCGGGTGAAGTGCGACATCAGCCGAAGCCGGACCCGGACTTTGGAATCCGGCCGACTAAAGGGCTGCCTGACGACAGGACAACCCAGTTGTTATGACTGCAGATGCTATCCAATTCGGACATCTACATTTATGGTAGGTACAAAACTGTACTTTCTGGGACTCCCCTTTGAGTCTCATAATTATAGTAGGGAGGTGGAAATTAAACACCTTTGCAGGGGAACAAGCCCTTTTGCATTCCACTGATGTGGGTAGGGTTACTACCATTCACTGCAGCCTAAACCAGACCACTCTGCTTATACCTCCCCTATCCCTGCTTATCTCCTCCCCTTTCTACACCCACTCAGCCCACCAGTTGCTAATTTGTGACATAACAGGTATGTCAGGGGAAGGTGAACTTCCTCTTTTCTTGATCTTGGACACAGTCACATCACATTGATGCTTTTTAAATAAAAACACAGTGCCATTCGAGACTTAAACTATGATAATCTGCTTTTTAAAACAGAAGACTGGATTTCTGCAGTGTTTTCCAGACAATTGCTCTGATTTCTGAATAGTCCAGGAAAAAAATTGGATATGTGGCAGCCCTAGATGTGGGAGTCTGCACCTGCCACCCCTGCTAGTTATATCTCCCAACTCCAAGGCTGCACCATTATGGGGATAGAAGAAATCCAGAATATGGCAACAATTAACGCGTTTGGGGAAAAGCACAGTAGTTGCACACTAGTGACAACACAGATCAGTATACATCACTAGTGTTTTGAAAACAAGTCTAGTTCCAAAAATACTAAATTTCCGTTTTCTGCCTGTACAGCATTTATATCTGCATTTTGTCTGTCCCATGTCATCATTAATTCTACCAGTTTACTATTGAAATCTCATTGTATTGGTAATCGAACAGCATGTGGTTGAAAGGCAGTTTTTAAAGAGGCACAATGCTGAACTGGCCTACAACAAATTCACACTGCCGAACGTGCAGTGTAATTCGGTAGTCTGAGTTTGGTATTGAGTGGAGATTGCAGTACAGTGAGGAACAGGGAAATTACCCTTTTTCTCTCTGTAGTGCGATCTCAGAGTTGAGTTATATACAGTAGCTATAAAAAGTTTACACAGCCCTGTTAAAATGCCAGGTTTTTGTGATATAAAAAATGAGGCCACAATAAATCATTTCAAAACTTTTCCCACCTTTAATGTGACCTATAACCTGTACAATTCAATTGAAAAACAAATCTGTTTAGGGAAAAAATATAAAAATAAAAAAACATATGATACGCTCGTTGCATAAGTGTGCACACCTTTAAAGTAATACTTTGTTGTGTGTGCACACCCTTAAACTAATACTTCGTTGAAGCACCTTTTGATTTAATTACAACATATTCAGTCTTCTTGGGTGCACACCTGCCATCAAAAGAGACTCTGATTAACCCCAAATAATTCAAAACTAAAACCAACTCCAGCGGAGTTAATGCTCAGCAGGAAGACAAAGACCAAAGTCAAAATAACAACAAAATACCTGCTGAGCAATGCAATGAAGGGAACAAACAACGCAATGTCCAAACACTTCCAGCAAATGCGTGTTGATAAAAAGTCCAAATAATCCAAGTACGTGTTAAGAACAGAAAAACAGACTTTATTGATAAAAACAGGTTAGCGCTTTCGCAATCGCTTCATCAGACCTCTATTTACATATAAAACAATGTCTTAAATACAAAAAAAGGGCGCCAAGGACCATAGAAACTCCTTAAAGAAACAGTGTATCTAAAACACACAAGAGACATGAGAGATACAAAATATTGGCCTATACATAGTAAATGTAAGTAATATGTAACACAATATATAACATATTAATGAAATACTTAAAAATGAGAGATAATAAATAAACATTTAAAAATGTATTAAAAACCTATAATAATCAATATAAATATAGACAGTGCTACCATCACTTATTCTTCAGCCTCCTAGATCTCAAAAGGGGACGTAGGGGAACCTTCCCATTTAGACCTGGAGGCTGATCAGCCCTGAACCTAATAATCCAATGTATCTCCCTAGTCTCAGTATGGTTCCCAATGTCCCCTCTCCGGTGAGTTCTATGAACCTGTTCCAATACCCTAAACTTAAATTGGTGTGCTATACCCTCCTCTTTGGTATGTTTGGCTAGGGCATTGTGTAAGTTGCCCTTCCTTGTGTGATAAGCATGCTCCCTAATTCTATCTCTCAACACTCTATTCGTCTTGCCTACATAGTAGGCTGGACATGATACGCACGAGGCAAGATAGACAACGTCCTTTGACATACAATTGCCCCTAGTCCGAATGTGAAATATACCAGATCTATAGGGATAGACAAAAACCGGATCAGTCAATATGTACGAGCAAAAATTACACTTGTTACAAGGTGTCATGTATGGCCCTGGTGTAGTAGTCGGTGTATAATATGTTTTTGGGTAGCAAAGCAACCTCTTAAGATTTTTCTTGTTTCGATAGACAAACTTAGGTCCTTCACCTATCAGACCCTTGATGTTCGGGTCTACCAACAAGACATGCCAATGTTTGGAAAAAATATCCTTGACATTGCCAATATCTCTGGTATAGTAAATGGGAAAAAAGATGTTATTATTACCTTTATACCGGCTATCTGTCTCCTTAGCCATCCTGGTATCACCTGTATACAATTCCATTGCCCCTTCTGAGAAGTATGGTTTGGCCCTATCATCCCTGAGATCATAGATGCCATCCATCCCTCTAATGATGTCCAGTTGATTGTACCCTCGTTCCACAAGTCTCATTCCTAAATCTTCCAACTCCTCTTCTAATTGTATGCTCCCAGGTGTATATCTGGACATCCTCATGGATTGTCCTTTCACTATATTGTTGTAAACAAAACCTGGGTGCATACTAGAGCGATGAAGTAAGGTGTTCCTATGACAATTCTTGCGATATACTCCTGTGTTGACAATCCCACCAGGCAGTTTGTCCACATAAACATCCAGAAACGGAATCGTGGTGAAAGACCATTCCATGGTGAACTTCAGAAATGTATTAGAGCTATTGATCCATACAAAGAAATCTTCCAACTGGGCGGGTGTACCCTTCCATGCAAAGAAAAGATCATCCACAAAGCGTCTATAGAACGGTGCACACTCCTTGAACAAGTCATTCTGAAATAAATGGCAGTGCTCCCATTCCGCCATAACGAGATTGGCGTAGCTATTGGCACAAGAAGTGCCCATAGCCACGCCATCTCGCTGTAGAAAAATCTTATCATGGAAGCTGAAGATATTTGAATCCAAGATGATGCCCAGCAATAGTATGATCAATTCAACATCATGGTCCAATGGAATGGTAGATCTCCTCAAATAAGACTCAACCATCCTAATGCCCCCTGTGTTGGGAATGACCGTGAACAAGGACTGAACATCCATGGTCACCCAAATGAGATCACCAACCTCAGGACAATCATGGATGTATGTGTATAAGTCTAACAAAAACTGTCTGGTGTCCCTAAGTATAAAGGTGTTAGCATCCACTAGGGGTCTCAGTTGAGCTTCCACAAAGAGTGATAATGGCTCAGTGGACCATCCCCTGCCAGCAGCAATAGGTCTCATGGGAGGAAAGAGTGAGTCCTTGTGGATCTTCGGTAGACCCTGAATGACAGGAATCAAGGGATGAATGACATAAAAATAGTCAAAAAGGACCTGGTCAATGACCCTTTGGTCTAAAAGGCCTAGAAGTGAGGAATGTATGGTATGAATGATAGTATCCACCTCACTGTTCATGATAGAAATGTAAAACCTTTCATCATCCAGCATCCGGAACATATCTTGATTATACCTATCCGTATCAAAGATAACAATACCACCACCCTTATCCGCTGGTCGTATGACAATGCCAGGATTATCACAAAGGGAACGCAAAGCTTCTCTTTGTCGATGATTAAGATTGTATTTCTTATATTTACCTCTAAGGCCTTCCTGTTTCATCTTATAAATATCATCTTCGACCAGTTTGCTATAAGCAGCTACTAGGGGGTGTATCGGAGGTATAAAGGTACTGGGTGCCTTAAAAGAGGTAACCCTAGTAGTGGTACCTGTATCCTTGTAAAAGATCTTTAAAGATAAATTCCTAACAAATAGTTTGAAATCCTTCAGGGTCTCCTCATATCTACTATCTGATGTAGGAATAAAGGTAAGGCCTCTAGAAAGGACCTGTAACTCATATTCACTTAGTACATAACTAGACAAGTTAAAAACAATTCCTACTATTTCCCTTCCCACATTTTCTTGATGGTCCAGGTGGGTTGTCTTTCTGGGGATATTTTCCTCTTCTGTCTCCCCTTGTTGTTCAAGTAGACCTTCTCCCCACTGTTGAACATCCTGATGGGAAAAGGGCATCTGCTCCCTGTCTGTAATGGACTTGTCAGGGTAGATGTATCAGGGTTACATTCAGGTCCAAGACCATTACTCATTCTATTGTTAACTGAAGTAGATGTCTTCTTCCTAACAACAGGTCCCAAAATCGGGGCCTGGGTGAAATCCCCATTCTCAATATGTCTATTCTTGTCAGCATTTAAAGTGTCTAAAGTGTTTCTGCAAGGAGTAGAGCCAACCGGCTCAACATTTTCTTCATTCTCTAAACAATTAACAGTAGCTGTAATCACATTCTCTACACCTGGAGCAAGATGGTCATCCATATCATTCACAGAAACAACCCTATTAGCCAAAACACTCCCATTCCCCTTCGGGGCAATAGTACATGCATCCCTTGGTAACACAGTATTAATTCTGTTGATATTAGTAACATTATCAGTTGTGTTATACCTGGGCCAAGTAAAGATATTGCCTAAACGAAAATCGGTAATATCTCTTTGGAGCTTCGCTCTTTTTTGGTTAAAGAGACGTCGCTCATACATGTTAACATTGTCCAGCATCAAACCTAGCACTCGATCTACCACTGAAATTGGATAATCTGTTAGAATAGTATTCTTAGCTTTCCTGATGTCTTCCCTTAATTTCTCTTCAACAGGAAAAAAGAAATTGTTCATAAGCTTCATGTAATTGAGGGCTTACCTCAATGTTAAGCTGTTGCCAGTCAAATAACAAATCCGGATACAGGGTGCCGGTCGTCGGCATCTTCAAAACCCTGAGTCCTCTTGGTATTATCCGGCGTTGTATGCAGACTTCAAAGTGTTGCCTTTGAGTCTGCATACGTTTAAGCTTGAACAAATCCTGTTCCAATCTCTCAACGGCAGAATTAAGTCCTTCCTGATCGTAATTTAATGAACTAGGAGTAGCAAAATTCTCGTCTGGTTCCACATAGCACGCCAAGGGATTTCTTTCCGTGCGTAAACAATCAGCAAAACGGTCTAAGAAAGGACGTGATGTCATAAGTACTTCCTTATCGTTGTGTACAGTGTACGGCAATTCCACAGATGTAGACTCCCCTCCTATCATGCCTCCGCTAGAGAATATGAGCTCACAAGTAAATCAAAACTAAAACCAACTCCAGCGGAGTTAATGCTCAGCAGGAAGACAAAGACCAAAGTCAAAATAACAACAAAATACCTGCTGAGCAATGCAATGAAGGGAACAAACAACGCAATGTCCAAACACTTCCAGCAAATGCGTGTTGATAAAAAGTCCAAATAATCCAAGTACGTGTTAAGAACAGAAAAACAGGCTTTATTGATAAAAACAGGTAACCATACTGAGACTAGGGAGATACATTGGATTATTAGGTTCAGGGCTGATCAGCCTCCAGGTCTAAATGGGAAGGTTCCCCTACGTCCCCTTTTGAGATCTAGGAGGCTGAAGAATAAGTGATGGTAGCACTGTCTATATTTATATTGATTATTATAGGTTTTTAATACATTTTTAAATGTTTATTTATTATCTCTCATTTTTAAGTATTTCATTAATATGTTATATATTGTGTTACATATTACTTACATTTACTATGTATAGGCCAATATTTTGTATCTCTCATGTCTCTTGTGTGTTTTAGATACACTGTTTCTTTAAGGAGTTTCTATGGTCCTTGGCGCCTTTTTTTGTATTTAAGACATTGTTTTATATGTAAATAGAGGTCTGATGAAGCGATTGCGAAAGCGCTAACCTGTTTTTATCAATAAAGCCTGTTTTTCTGTTCTTAACACGTACTTGGATTATTTGGACTTTTTATCAACACGCATTTGCTGGAAGTGTTTGGACATTGCGTTGTTTGTTCCCTTCATTGCATTGCTCAGCAGGTATTTTGTTATTTTAACCCCAAATAATGTTCAGCTGTCCTGTTAGGATTTTCCTGACGTACTCAGTTGCATGCTACAGCAAAAGTCATGGTTTTCAGAGAGCTTACAAAGCATCAAAGGGATCTCATTGTTGAAAGGTATCAATCAGGAGAAGGGTACAAAAAATTTCCACAGCATTGGATATACCATGGAACACAGTGAAGATGGTCATCAAAAAGTGGAGAAAATATGGGACAACAGTGATGTTGCAAGGAACTGGACATCTCTCCAAAATTGATGAAAAGACTAGATGAAAACTGGTCAGGGAGGCTGCCAAGAGACCTAAAGCAACACTGAAGGAGCTGCAGGAATTTCTGGCAAATACTGGTTCTGTACTACATGTGACAGCAAACTCCCGTATTCTCCATATGTCTGGACTGTGGGATAGGGTTGCATGATGGAAGCCTTTTTGTACACAGTTGCATGATGGAAGCCTTTTTGTACACAGAAAAGCATCCAGGCCCACCTAAAATTTGCAAAACAATACATCAAGTCTCCCAAAAGCATGTGGGAAAATGTGATGTTATGTGATCCTATCTCGCCTACATTCTGTACTGATGGGCTCGGAGCCGATCCCTCGGCTCCGACTCGGCACGCTTATGCTATAGAGCGAGGCCTCTTATTGGCTGAGCTATCTTTATCCCAGGATGCACCACCACTAATCCCCCAGATCTCGTTTGCTGCTTACAAGCTTAGACGTGGTCTCAACTTGGCTGGGCTAAGTACTATTTATTTAGGCTTTTTCCTGTCAGAATTTTGCTTACTTTGAACCCAAAAGCTGTTTTAACAGCTATTGTTGTTATACGAGTGTGATTGATTAATTTCTGTTGAGAAATTCGTGTTTTTTTTTAGTCAGGGAAGGTTTCCCGTTTTAGTTAGAGGGGCCTTCCCCTGTTGCTTTACTACTAGCGTTTCTTTCCTGGGTCAAGTACCCGTTTAAGTTAGAGGGTCTTGACTCTCTTTCTCTCTTTCTCTGTGTTGTTTAACTGTATAGTGTAAAAAAAAAAAAAAAAAAAAAAAAAACTTTATTCTTTTGTTGGTTTAAGTTTTGGTGTGTTTCTTTTTAGATAGGTTCTGTTGGCTAAGGTAGTTATGTCAAAAGAACACAAACCCTCCGGGTTTAAGAAATGCACGAGGTGTGGTTTTAAAATGTCCATAACGGACGACCACTCCTCGTGCGTCTATTGTTTAGGCGCCAAGCACCTACAAGAGTCGTGTAGTGTGTGCCACGCTTTCTCATCAAGAGTCCTACAGGGGAGGAAGAACAAATGAATCCTCAAGGGGTTAATCAAGCCATCCTTTGAGGAGGCCTTATCTTCCTCTCCTTCTCCTTCTAAAAAGAAGAAAGCGTCGGCTCCGACCAGTCAGTCGGAACCGACCGCTAAAAAATCTAAGCAGACTTCTCCATAGACTCCACGGACTTCGGAGCCGAGGGCGGAATGGTCTGCCTCGATGCCTCCAGCCTCGACCCCTCTGGTTTCGGAGCTGAGGTCTGGGGCATCGAGAGGCGGGTCACCCTCATCGGCTCCACTGATATTGGAGCCGATAAGGGTTACCGGCTCAGACTCTTCCCCCTCGGAGCCGAAGTCCTTATCGGCACCGAGGGAAATTACCTTGAGATTTTCCTCGGAGCCGATAGTCGTAGAGTCCTTTCGGAGCCGGTCCCTGAGTCCTTCGGAGCCGATGGAGAAATCGGTTCGGGTCCGATCGGTATCCTCTAGATCATCCAAGATGTCTGATTTGGACATCGACAGGGTGCTCCTTAGACTCTTCCAGTCTCCGGTGTTCCAAAAGCTAGTTTCAGCTCCAGCCCATTCGGCTTCGGAGCCGATGGTCCACTTCCCTGCTGTGGTTCCTCCTCCAACAGCTTCGGCACCGCTGGAGCTGGTGCTGGTGGAACCAGTGGAGGTTTTAGGGTCGGGCCCGACCCTTGCTCCAATTCCGGCTCTTGGGTCAGAGTTCAGTACACGGACTTCTTCCTTCGGCCCTGGGGGGGAGGCTTCGGGATTGATGCTTTTGGTCCCAAGTCTCCCTCTTGGTGCGTCGGCGGCGGGAGTGCCGTCCACTGTCGTGGCCATGGAGGTGGGACCCTCCCAGGATTCTGGTGGTCCCGCCTTCAGGGCCATGAGGAGCGCGTTAGCCAAATCTTCCTTGGCTACCTCCACGGTTTCCCCAGCTCCTTCCCTGCATACGGAGACTGGGTCTTTGGCAGTCCCCCTGTCCTTAGACAGCGGAGCCCCCGGGCCTCAGGTTACCCCCACTGGGGTTTCTCCCCCTCCTGGAGGTCCTTCTGAAGCCTCTTCGGAAGAACCCCCCAGGAAGAGATTGTGCAAGAGGAAGCACGTTGACTCCCCTGATGAGTCTCTTGCATCAGACACTGATCTTGATGATACAGAGGGGTCCCCTAAGTCGTCCTCAGATGATGTCTCCTTTGCAGACATCCTGGAAGCCCTAAAACAACGAGGCGGCTGGCAGTCCAAACCTCCCTCTGCTGATGAGTCAGTGTTCCTGAAGGCCTTCGGGGCTCAGCCCTCCGCCTCCTGGGTGTCTCCGCCCTTCGATGAGCTCTTAGATTTGATCTGTCGAAGGGCGTGGGAACACCCAGACTCTGTGGAACCGGTGCCTGCTCGTCCGAACAAGTTCCTCTCGGCACCCCCTGAAAAAGAGTTTCTAACTAAAGGTGTGGCTGTAGATGCTTTGGTGGTGGCATCTGCTACCCAGCAAGACGTAGCAGAGGCTTCGACGTCCGTCCATCCTCCTAATAAGGAGTCTAGAAGCATGGATCGATACGGCAAGCGCACCCTCAGTTCAGCGGCCTTTACGTTGAGGTCCTTGAACTACCTTACGCACTTTACCAGATTTCAGAGGGATCTGATTAAAGAGCTATCCGATACCCTCTTGGGTAACCTGCCTGAGGAGCTGGCCCAGATGGTTGGCTCTCAGCTGGCTACAATGTCGTCCATCTCGAACTCGTCCATGAGGCTCATTTCTTATGCGGCCGAAGGGGCGAGTAGAGCGGCGGGTACAGGCATAGCTCTACGGAGACAAGCCTGGCTCCGCCTGTGTCATTTCACGGAGGCCTTTAAGTCTTCCTTTGCCGACGCCCCCTTTGATGGGTCCTCCCTGTTTGGACCCAAGGTAAAGGACACACTAACTCGCTGTGAACAGGAGGGTAAGACTCTGACTGCCGTAGGGGCACGATTTTCCACTCCCTTTCGGCCTTATCCCAAGGCTAAAAGAGGAGGGAAAATGTGGTTCCGTAGATCTCAGAAGCCTTACCCCTCTCAGCAAGAGGATTCCCCTTCCAGAGGGGGAAATTCTTCCGGAAGACGCCGTCCCAGAGGCGGCAGAGGCCCTCGCAACACTGGAGACCGCGAATCCTTTCGTGGCTCTTCAGCCTTTCATAGTCCCTGAGGGATTGCCCGGCTGTGCTGCTCCGGAGCCAGTCGGGGGTCGTTTCTCAAAGCACCTAAAAGCCTGGGAAGGTATCACTCAGGACCGATGGGTGCTTCGAATTATCGCCGGAGGTTACTCCATCCCATTCTCTCATCCCCCCTCTCAGTCCAAAAAAATCCCGGACCCACCACCCAGTCAGCGGGATACTGCAGCCTCAGAAGTTTTAAAGCTGCTGCAAAAAGGAGTCATCCAACCGGTCCCCGCAGACCAGATCGGATTAGGGACTTACTCAAGATTCTTTTGGTGCCAAAAGACCGGGGACTTGAGGCCCATTTTGGACCTCAGCATCCTAAACCGTTCAGTCAGAAAGTCCAAGTTCCGAATGGTCACCCTACAAACCATTCTCCCATTGCTGGAGAAGGGTGTTTGGATGTGCTCCATAGATCTCAAGGATGCTTATTATCATATCATGGTACATCAAGCGTCCAGGAGACATCTGCGCTTCAGCCTAGGAGGCAGTCATTTTCAGTTCCGTGCGCTGCCCTTTGGTCTCACCACAGCCCCCAGGGTGTTCACCAAGTGTTTGGCAGTCGTGACTGCTCACCTGAGGAGTCTAGGATTCCAGGTGTTTCCGTATGTAGACGACTGGCTCCTAACTGCCACCTCCAAGCATCTACTACTGCGGAGCCTACAAGCCACTATATCACTGGGCATTTCCCTTGGAATCACCTTCAATTGGCCAAAGTCTGTGTTGCTGCCATCTCAGCGAATAAGATTCGTAGGGGTAGAGATAGACTCAAACCAAATGCGGGTCTATCTACCTTCAGACATAATAGAAACCATACAGACTCAAGTTCGAGCCTTACTTCCCAGGTCCAAAGCCCCAGCCAGAATGGTCCTGCAGCTATTGGGATCCATGTCCGCCACGGTTCTTCTAGTCCCCTTGGCAAGGTTGCACATGAGAATTCTCCAGTGGCTTCTTACAGCTCAGTGGTCCTTTCAGGAACTCCCCCTCAGTCACCTTGTATGGATCGCGGAATCTTGCAGACGGGACCTTCGCTGGTGGCTAGTGCCCTCCAACTTGGATCCGGGACGACCCTTTGTTCTACCTCTTCCGGCCACTTTGACCACGGACGCCTCCCAGACGGGTGGGGGGCATTCCTGGGCAGGTCAGTCCAAGGCAAATGGCACCCGGAAGAGACTTTACTTCATATCAACATCTTAGAAATGAGGGCAGTACTTCTGTCCCTTCAAGCCCTTCACGATTATCTCCCTCAGGGCGTAATTGCTGTTCACTCAGACAACATGTCAGTTGTCTGGTACCTGAACAAACAGGGAGGGACCAGATCCTATCCTCTTTGCAGAGAAGCCATGAGAGTTTGGGAATGGGCAGTCTCGACCAAACGCTTCCTAGTGGCTACTCACATACCGGGCAAGTCCAATGTGATAGCCGACAGATTGAGCAGAACCATCCTCTCTCCTCACGAATGGTCACTGAATATGACAGTTGCAAGTCAGATTTTCAGCAAATGGGGAGTTCCATGTTGTGACCTCTTCGCGACTCCTCTGAATGCAAAGTGCAAAGAATTCTTCTCCCTAACCCCGGCTCCGGGGAAGAGCCCCATGGATGCATTAGTCCGTCCTTGGCCCACCGGCTTTCTTTATGCCTTCCCTCCAGTTCCTCTCCTTCCCAGGGTGATTCAAAAGGCATCTCTCTTGAGGAGCAAAATGATATTAATTGCTCCTTACTGGCCTCGTCAAGTATGGTTCCCCTATCTTCGGAAACATGCTCTGGAAGGTCCATGGTTCCTGGATCAGATCCCAGACCTACTGGTTCATCAGTCGGGACTATTCCACCAGTCCCTACACACCTTGAAATTGACGGCTTGGCACCTCCTCTTCCGACGATAGTCAGGAGTTATACATTGGATCCAGATGTTGTACACATATTATCTTCAGCCCATAAGTCTGCTACAAAGAAACTGTATTCTAGCAAATGGAAAAGATTTGCTATTTGGGCTCAACTCCGGGGCCTGGACCCCATTTCTATTCCCGTGGCAGAAGTACTAAAATTTTTGACTTCTCTTTTCAATCAAGGCTCTTCAGTTTCTACCATCAAGGTACAATTGGCAGCAATTTCTAATTTTCACGAATCCATAGATCCACCTTTAATGAGCAACAGATTGTATAAGACCTTCTTGAAAGGTGCTGCTCTATTAAGACCTCCGATTTCTCATCCTGCACCTCCATGGGATCTCGATATAGTGTTACGCGCCTTGACTTCTTTCCCCTTTGAACCGGCAGCTACATGTGATCTAAAGTTTCTATCATGGAAGACCGCCTTTCTGGTGGCGATTACTTCTGCCAGAAGAGTTTCAGAGCTTCAGGCTTTGTCAGTAAAACCCCGTGCTTGGTTTTCATAAAGACAGAGTATCCCTCAGGCCAAATCCTTCCTTTGTCCCTAAAGTTTGTTCTAGTTTCTGCTTACAACAATCGTTAGAGCTTCCAGTTTTTCCCAAAATACTCTAACAAAGCGGAGTTCATATTCCACACACTAGATGTCCACAGACAGTTACGTTTTATTTAGATAGGACCAAACAAACAAGGAAAACAGATCAGTTGTTTGTATCCTTTGCAGACAATAAATTGGGCAAAGCTGTCACAAAGGTCACTATTGCCAAATGGATCAGGGACTGTATTACTCAAGCTTATTCTTATTCTAACAAAGAGCTTACGCCTCTGTCAAAGCTCATTCTACAAGGGCTATGGCTACTTGATAGCATTTCATTCTAAGCTTGCTATTAGTGACATTTGTGCTGCGGCTACATGGTCTTCCCCGCACATCTTTATTTCCCACTACAAATTAGATGTGGCATCTAGAGGACGAGCTTCATTTGGTTCCACAGTGCTCAGGAGTGTTTTCCAATGAGCCACCCGGGATTTAGGTGCTAGGGACGCTGTCCCATCAGTACAGAATGTAGGCGAGATAGGATCACATAACATCTTTTAGTTATGTACTCACCATAACTTTAGATGTTTGGGATCCATCTCGGCCACATTCCTAATAACCCACCCTCCTTCCCCCTTCCTTGGAGGTCAGAGGATATCAGAAAGTCCGAATCCTGTTGTTTCATCTTGAAACATCTAACAATGTTATATAAACAAGTTGTGCATGTGTGCATGAATGCGGACAAACAAGATCTGGGGGATTAGTGGTGGTGCATCCTGGGATAAAGATAGCTCAGCCAATAAGAGGCCTCACTCTATAGCATAAGCGTGCCGAGTCGGAGCCGAGGGATCGGCTCCGAGCCCATCAGTACAGAATGTAGGCGAGATGGATCCCAAACATCTAAAGTTATGGTGAGTACATAACTAAAAGTTATGGTCTAAAGTAAGACCAAGGTTGAACTTTTTGGCCACAATTCCAAAAGGTATGTTTGGCACAAAAACAGCACTTCACATTACCGAACAAACACCATCCCCAGGGTGAAGCATGGTGGTGGCAATATCATGCTTTGGGGTTGCTTTTCTTCAGCTGTAACTGAGGCTTTAGTCAAGATGGAGAGAATTATGAACAGTTGCAAATACCAGTCACTTTTGGCCCAAAACCTTAAGGCGTCTGCTAGAAAGCTGAAGATGAAGAGGAATTTCACCTTTCAGCAAGACAGTGACCCCAAGCATACATCCAAATAAATAAAAGAATGGCTTCACCAGAAAAAAAATAAAGTTTTGGAATGGCCCAGCCAGAGCCCAGACCAAAATCCAATAGAAAATCTGTGGGGTGACCTGAAGAGGGCTGTGCACAAGAGATGCCCTTGCATGCTGACAGATTTAGAACACTTTTGCAAGGAAGAGTGGACAAATATTGAAAAGTCAAGATGTGCCATGCTGATAGACTCCTACCCAAGAAGACTGAATGCTGTAATTAAATCAAAAGGTGCTTCAACAAAGTATTCATTTTTGGGTGTGCACACGCAACAAAGTATTAGTTTAAGGGCATGCACACTTATGTAACCAGCATATTGTATGTTTTTATTTTTTATATTTTTCCCTAACAGATTTGTTTTTCAGTTGAATTGTATAGGCTATAGGCCACATTAAAGGTGGGAAAAGTTTTGAAATGATTTATTGTGGTTTCATTTTTTTATATCACAAAAACCTGACATTTTAACAGGGGTGTCTAACATCCACTGTAATTTGCAAGGGGTGTGGCAGTGCAGGGGGCTTGCTCCCCTGCAAAACAGTAAAATCCATGTGCCGTTGACTTGAGTCTTAACGGTAAGTTACACTAAATAGCTTGGGTGACTGAAGTCACCTAAAGCTAAATGGAATTATGTGGAATGCGGACAGTAGTGAACTGACAGTTGATATTCTGTAGGTGTCTGGATTACAGTTCTGATGTTGTATTTCACTTATTTAATCGAACCATGAAAGTACTTTCTGCATTTCAATAGTAAACCAGTTCTACCACTATATATATATATATATATATATATATATATATATATATATATATATATATATATATATAAAATCCACCATATGCTCAAAGTTTTGAAATTCCGAAACAAACAAACAAATTACAACAAAACAACTTACCTGTAGCCACACCCCCTGCCACTTAAATATACCAACCCTGAGATTGCACGACAGTGAAGAAAACGGCAAATCCCGGGTTCCGTGCTATATGGCGATCCCACTAGACAGTTTTTGGAGTTTCAGAGCTTCGGAGATATGGTCTCGGGCATATGGTCTTCGGAGTTTTGAAACTTCGATCTGATAGGGAGCCATGTATGTGTGTGTGTGTGTGTGTATGTTTATATATATATATATATATATATATATATATATATATGTGTGTGTGTGTGTATATATATATATATATATGTGTGTGTGTGTGTGTGTGTGTATATATATATATATATATATATATATGTGTGTGTGTGTATATATATATATATATATATATGTGTGTGTGTGTGTGTGTGTGTGTGTGTGTATTATATATATGTGTATGTGTGTATGTATATATATATATATATATATATATATATATATATATATATATATGGGTCTAGGACAGACTACCGAAAGACTGTTTCACCGAAAGTGAAACAGGCTGTCACAGTTTCGCGAAAGCAGTTTTTAACAAAAAAAGTGCTTTCACAAAACTTTCGTAAAAGTACAGGGAATCGGGGGGGGGGGAGTGGTAGTGGGTGAGATTGGACTACAGTGGGGATAAGGGAATATTCCCTTTTCCCCACTGTAGTGCAATCTCGGAATGAGAATATAAAAGTAGGGGGTGTGGGGGTCAGAGCCCCCCACATGGGGGGTGCAGGGGGGCGAAGCCCCCCCCCTGTGTAAACATGGTGTGTGTGGTTTTTTTTGTTTGTTTGTTTTTTTGTGTATGTGTGTGCATGTTTTACCTTCCGTTTACCGAAACTGCTTTTTCGGTGAAAGCAGTTTTAGTAAACGTTGTTTGGTAGGGTTGGATTCGGACAGTCGTTCTTTCGATCAACTGTCCTAGATCTATATATATGTATATATAAAATGTATCATGCTGTAGACTTGTCAGGTTATTTCTTGCATCCATCACACTTTCTGAAAAACATCTAGCATTATTCTTAAACTATCCCTTTTTCCTGAGGAAGGTTCTTGGACATTATTAAAGACAGCTGACCCCCTCAGGTTTGCAAGGCTTGTTTCTGTGATTGACTCCTGTGATTGATCAATTAGTTTTGGAGGAGTTATTACAGTGTCTTGTCTTATCAGAGGAGTTGTTAAACTGATTTTCCTGACAGAGCAAAGTGTATTTTCCTTAGACCAAACTGCTTTATAAAAGGTGACTGTGGGTAGTGGTATGCAGAATTGATCCATTCTGAATTTCATTGAACTCGACAGGCACATTCTGTATGCCGGGTTCCACTTTGTCACTCTACAGTCCTTCATACCATTACTGGATAGTTTCTTGGGGTGTGATGGATGCTTTTGGCATATAGATGTATGGAAAAGTCAGATGAAGTTTTTGTGCTTTGCCTTTCAAACTTTTGCATAGCTAGTAAAAGTGCTCACTTTTTGGCTTATCTTCTGATTCCGGTCTTTACTGTAGTGACGGTGGTGATAGCAAGGATGCTGGAGCAGAAAGGTCTGATAAACAGCTGAATAATGATTCCTTTTCAAGATTTTCTTTCAGCTTCCATGATTGCATTTGCTAAATACAGCTTTAAACTATGAGACATCCCAACCTGCTTCCAGTGTTCAGAACCCATTTTATCAGGTGAGCACTCTCCATTGCCAGTGCTTTTCATCCTGGCAACGATCGTTGAGATCAGGCAGCTGACCTTCTTAGTTACAGATTCAGACATCACTTGTGGCTTTTTTTTTTTTTTATATACAAGAAATTATGAGGAAGTACAGGAGAGTATACAGAGGAAGAAGCTGCCGAAGAAGAAGTGGGATTGTCAAAGAGATGAAGAAAGTAGACATGAGTATAAAGAGATGAGGCGCATGGCAAAGAGAGAGGTGGAGAAAGCTAAGGATAAGGCGTATGGAGAGCTGTATGAGAGATTGGACACTAAAGAGGGAGAAAAAGGACCTGTACCGATTGGCTAGACAGAGGGACAGAGCTGGGAAAGATGTGCAGCAAGTAAGGGTGATAAAGGATAGTGAGGGAAAGGTACTCACAAGATAGGAGAGTGTGTTGAGTAGATGGAAAGAGTATTTTGAGAGGCTGATGAATGAAGAGAATGAGAGAGAGAGAAGGTTGGCTGATGTGGAGATAGTGAATCAGGAAGTGAAACAGATTAGCAAGGAGGAAGTAAGGACAGCTATGAAGAGGATGAAGAATGGAAAGGCTGTTGGCCCAGATGACATCCCAATGGAAGCATGGCGGTGCTTAGGAGAAATGGCTGTGGAATTTTTAATTAGATTGTTTAATGAAATTTTGGAAAGTCAGAGGATGCCTGAGGAGTGGAGAAAAAGTGTTTTGGTACCTATCTTTAAGAATAAGGGTGATGTACAGAGCTGCAGTAACTACAGAGGGATAAAATTGATCACTCACAGCTTGAAGTTATGGGAAAGAGTAGTAGAAGCTAGGTTAAGAAGGGAGGTGATGATTAGTGATCAGCAGTATGGTTTTATGCCAGGAAAGAGCACTACAGATGCAATGTTTGCTCTGAGAGTGTTATTGGAGAAATACAGAGAAGGTCAGAAGGAGTTGCATTGTGTCTTTGTAGACTTGGAGAAAGCATATGACAGGGTACCTAGAGAAGAGTTGTGGTATTGTATGAGGAAGTCGGGAGTGGCAGAGAAGTATGTAAGAGTGGTACAGGATATGTACGAGGGTAGTGTGACAGTGGTGAGTACTACAGTGGGAGTTACAGATCCATTTAAGGTGGAGGTGGGATTACATCAAGGATCAGCTCTGAGTCCTTTCTTATTTGCAGATTTATGATATGGAATGGTGGAGACACTAAACTTCGTGACTTTATGAATTATTTGAATACTAGAAGCAACTTTTTGAATTTTACCTTTAGTATAGATTCTAAATCTATACCATACCTTGATACTTGTGTTAGTATGGGAAATGATGGGTTTAAATCCAAAATATACAGAAAGAATACTTTCAGTAATTCATATTTGCAATACACTAGCTGCCATCCTTACTCACAAAAAAGAAGTATTATAAAAGGGCAATTCATAAGAGCAGCTAGGATGACATCTGACTATGCTGATGTGATTACTGAATTAGATTTTATTGGTAATATGTTTAGAACTAGGGGATATCCCGTGAGTATGATCAACGAACTAAAGGATTATGTAGTCAACAATAGAGGAACTCGATACAAACCGATCTTGGGGTCAGCTATCCAAGATGGTTCAAAGTTAGCAGAGAACAATAGTAAGACAACAGTCACTAATTATACTGGGGCATGTATTTTACAGTATGCACCTTATATGCAAGATATAAAGAAAATAGTGGAAAGAAATTGGAATATTTTGAGAATTGACAATAGTATATACAACATTGTTGGAACAAGACCTTCTTTTGTATACAGGAATGGGTTTAATTTGAAAAATGAATTTGAATATAAGACTAAGAATGTTAACAGCATGGATACACGGATGGGTACAAACAAATGTGGGACATGCAATCAGTGTAAGTACATCACAAATGTTAAAAAGTTGGTGTTGGAAGACATTAATAGAACCAAAATAGTCTTCCAAAAAGGCAATTGTAGAACTTCCCACATAGTATACCTAGCTAAGTGCACGAAATGTACCTGCTTTTATGTAGGGAAAACGGACAGATGCCTTAGAAATAGGATATATGACCATTATTATTGTATAAAAAGAGGAGATGACAAGAATGCTTTATGGAAACATTTGAAAGGAAATGACAGTTGTGATAAATTTCTTTTTGGTATACTGGAGACCATACATTCTAACTCGAGGGAAGGCTGTATTAAGAAAAAATTAGGTGAAAGAGAAGTAAAGTGGCAGATAAAATTGAAAGCCTCCATACATCCCGGTTTAAATGAAAATATTTCCATTAAACCTATTCTGGACCACCATATACACTAAACTGGATTAAAGATATTTTTAATATTTTATGAAATTTTAAATTTTATAATACTATGATAGATATACATGGAATATATAATTTTTGTATAAAGTACTAGTCATAGAACTTTTATGAATTATATCTAAGCAAGTGTATATATATTTTAGTATTGTTCATATTTTATATCATTTAGCATGATTTGAAATTGTATTTACTCGTCAGTAAAAAGCACAGTGCACTTTAAATGATTATTTTTTTTAATTGATTGTTAATTCATCAAGGAAACAGATTGGATGCTTGGATTTATTTAAACTAGTGCAAACATATGTGGAATTGTTCTGAAGAAGTCTATCAGTGTGTAGATGAAAGCGCTAAACCATCGTATTTTATTGATTAAAGTGGATTTTTAATTCATTCAGCCAGTGCCAGTGCTTTTTCGTGCTGTTACCAAGAACAGTTGTGGTTGCACATCCATATTTTTCTATATTATTTGCAGTGGTGGTGATGGACAGGTTGGTGGATGAGATCAGACAGGAGGCCCCGTGGACTATGATGTTTGTAGATGACATTATGATCTGTAGTGAGAGTAGGAATCAGGTTGAGGAGACTAGAGAGCAGAGGAATGAAGGTCAGCAGGGCTAAGACAGAATATATGTGTGTAAATGAGAGGAAGGGTAGAGGATGCAGGGAGTAGAGTTGGTAAAGGTGGACGAGTTTAAGTACTTGGGATCAACAGTTCAGAGTAATGGTGAATGTGGAAGAGAGGTGAAGAAGAGAGTACAGGCAGGATGGAATGGGTGGAGAAGAGTGTCAGGAGTGATTTGTGACAGACGCGTACCAGTAAGAGTGAAAGGGAAGGTCTACAAGAGGGTAGTGAGACCAGCTATGTTATATGGGTTGGAGACACTGGCATTGACAAAAAGGCAGGAGTCAGAGCTGGATGTGGCAGAGTTAAAGATGGTAAGATTTGCACTCAGTGTGACTAGAATGGATAGGATTAGGAATCAGTATATTAGAGGATCAGCTCATGTTGGACAGTTTGGAGACAAAGCAAGAGAGACAAGATTGCGTTGGTTTGGACATGTGCTGAGGAGGGATGATGGGTATATTGGGAAAAAGATGCTAAGGATGGAGCTGCCAGGTAAGAGGAAAAGAGGAAGGCCTAAGATAAGGTTTATGGCCTATTTGAGAGAGGACATGCAGGCGGTTAGTGTGACAGAGCAAGATGCAGAGGACAGGAAGAAATGGAAAGAGATAATCCGCTGTGGCGACCCCTAACGGGAAAAGCCGAAAGATGATGATGATAACAAGTCATGTGGCATCGTAATACAGCTTGTAAATAACTGGTTTTATTAGTTTATATAAACTGTAAGGAGAAAGCACATGGATGGGTCACTGAGAGGTGCATGTAAAATCTTTTGTGAGCCTCACCTTAGATTTTAAGTGCTACTAGAAGATGTTTTTTGCAATAGTAAGTATATAAAGTGAGTGGACCTCAGTCAGCATTAGGAGCATTAAACTACAGAGTCTTGCTTTAGCGCATAGTGAATCATCTTTTTCTGAAAAAGGTGCACGCAGTGTAGCTTCTTCACAGAAGCCAGCAGTTCAAAAACAAGGAAACCGCTGTTGGTGGAGACAGAGTGAGACAAACTAGAAAGGTACCTTACACCTGTAGCTGTGAATAGTAAGCAGGGTGCATCTTGTGATTTTTTTTTGACATAGAACCTCAAAATATAAATGAAAAAGTAATGGAGCATCTAATTCTTTTGATATGCAAAAAATAAAGTGAACTTGATAGCTCAGAAAAGAAACCCTGCTTGTGGTGAAAAATCAAATACTGAAGATCCTGAGAGATATGAAGATGGTGGCTGGCTGTGAAATACACTAACTAGATAACTCCCATTGAGATTACTGAGAAAGCTTTAAAAAGCCATTTAGTGTTACAAATGTCTAAGTTTGAGAAATTCAGCCATTGGTTAGCAGATGCACTGTTTAAATGTCAGCAAAGACAAAGCCGGGGGAATTCCACTAGGAAAAAAGAAGAAAAAAGTTGGTTCTGGACAAACAGAACGTCAGGGCAGCTCTGTGCACAGCATCATTGCAGAAAATGAGTTCCACTAAACTAGAAGAAAACAATAAATAATCTGCACTCAAAAGTGTTTTAAATAAGTAGGAGTTTGGAAAAGTATGTAACGGCAAATGAAAACTTTATATCTATATACGTGTGTGTGTGTATGTAAAAAAAAAAAAAAAAAAAAAAAAAAAGCATTAAATAGTTAATCCAGTGAACTGCTAAGCCTAAAAAAAGACAGACTTAGAAATGAAGGAAAGAACACCAGAGGCAGTAAATGAATAATTCTTTCAGGAAATTGTAGACTTAGAATCTAGATAATGAAGAGAAAAGTCTCTCTCTCATATATATATATATATATATATATATATATATATATATATATATATATATATATATATATTTTTTTATTGCAGTATCAGAGACGTTGGAGGGAGTAGACTGTATTAAATTTTGAAGGCAGAAATAAATAACTGGACTGGTGTCCCACAGGAGGATTTGTCAATTTGGAGGGTGCATTGCATAAATGCTCATAATTTGTCTTCCAAAAAGAAGCCAACACCCATATTTGTTAAAATGCAGTAAAACTAGAAGAAAGAATTGCTTCTGACCAAACTAAGGCAGAAGGGACAAGTACTGAGCATTGGTGATGGTCAGGGTATTTGTGGAAAATGACTGCTCATGTTTCCTTATGTAATAGGTTCATAGGTTCATAGGTTTATACTAGGCTATCTGCCCTAAGGCATTTATAAGCCTAACGCCACCCCTTATATGAAAAAATACTGTGCCCATTAGTTTGTTGTGCCTCTGTCCAGCAGTGACCCAGAGATGATTCTAAACCTACGATCTCCCATCCACAGGTCTAGATTTCTCTTGAACAGAGTCAGCGAGGTGCTCTGCCTCACATGGACCGGGATTTTATTCCACAGCATAGGGAGTCTCTGAGTGATAAATCTATCCCTCCAGCACGCCCTATTTATATCCGTGCTAAGGTTTAAGTCGCTTGCTCTAGTGGTTTTGGTGGATTTGGATTTTTGAGGTGGAGCATGTCCATTAATTCCGGGTTGGACATGGCCTTGTATGTCAGGCACATGTCACCTCTGAGCAGACGGTATGCGACTGAATAGAGCTGGAGTTTCTTCAATCTGGCAGCATATGACAGATTTTGGAGTCCCTTTATCCTTTTGGTGAGGAACTTTTGGGGTCTCTCCAATTGCTGCAGATGTCGGGTGAGATACATCCCGAATGGGGCATTGTACTCGATCATTGGTCTGATAAGTGAAGAGTACAGGGGAACAATGACCTCACTAGATCTGGATGTGAATCCCTTCATGATCAGGTGGGCAATGTAGAAGGTCTTTCTAACCACTTTAGCAATGTGAGTGTCAAAAGAAAGGCCACTGTCAACCTGGGTCCCCAGGTCCCTGATAACCTCTTCTGTGCTTAGTGGATTGCCACCTATATGGTAGCTTGGGGTTACCTTGTTTTTCCCGAAGGGTATGACTATACATTTTTGGCGTTTAACTTCAGGCCATGGCTCTGGCACCAGCTATCTGTTTCCGTGAGTCCCTTCTGAAGGATATCAGTGTCCGATGCACTTTCCACTATGGCCCAGTTTGCAGTCATCTGCAAACTTTGTCAGCCAAAGTCCTCCCATGTTGGCCTGTACTTCTGAGAAGTAGATGCCAAACAATAGGGGCCAAGGACCGAGCCCTGTGGGACACCACTTGTGACCGGCTTGGAGTCTGACACAGCGCCAGCAACTCTAACCCTGTGGGTTCTGTCCTTAAGCCAGTTTGCAACCCATCTTGTGACATATGGGTTTACATTTAAGCTGGTAAGTTTTTCTACAATACCGAGTGGGGTATTGTTGCAAGGTCAAGGTAGGCTGTATGGACTGCCTTTCCCTCATCAATGGCCTTGGTGACTATTTCAAGAAGTCGACCAAGTTCAAAAGGCATGATCTTCCCTTGACAAAGCCAAACTGGGTCGGGTCCAATGTCTGCAAGTCCCTATATCTTTGTTTATGAGCTCCATTATGATCCTCTCCATAGCTTTGCAGACTAGACTTGTTAAGCTTATTACCAGGGTCCGTGGCGCCCACCTTTGTGGAGTGGGACCACAGATCCTGTGGTAAGGCTGAGATTAAACAGCTGCCTTATGTGCGGGTTTAATTCCTCATTTGGGGACACCATCCGGTCCCATTGATGCTGTGTTTTTAGCTTTAGAGAGCAGCTTTCACCTGCGCATTTGAGATGTCCGGGAGGCTACACTCGGCTGGGATAGTTATCTCTCCTTTAGGGGAGAGGGGTGAAGTTTGCACTGAACCTGTCTGCCAGTATGTTGGCAATGTCTGTGGGTTCAGTGATTTTTGTATCATTTTGGACTAATTCTGAGCATATCTGTGAGTTTCCACCCAGGTTCCTAACATAGCTGAAAAAGGCCTTATGATTGTCCTTTGAATCCATGGCAATTTTTCTCTCAAAATTGGCCTTAGTTGATTTTATGAGTGCTCGTAATTTTTTACTAATAATGATCAGGGTTGACTTCCCTTTTATGGATTTTGTTCTATCATGTAATAGCTTTCTCCTCTTATTGTAAAGTTTGTTAATGGCTGGGGTCCACCAGACTGTTTGTGGAAAGAGTCTTGGTTTTATTTGGGATTGCCTGATCCATGCAGTCCTGGAGGTGTTCATAGAAGGCATTTGTAAGGGCTTCCGCAGCTTGGGTTGTGGTTTCCTCTGACTCAGGGGCCTTGAAGGATACCACACCAGTCTTGAGTAGTGTGAAGTTTGCTTCACACTACTCGAAAAAACATATTCCTCTTTTAAGGGTTTTTGTGAGGCTGGAGTAAGATTGAAACTGCTGTACCCAGCAGTCTTTAGAATATGTTTTCCAGGTGGATCAAAAACATATATGGAGATAAATTTGCTTTGAATTAGATAAAAAGGTAGACATCTGATCTCTAGTCAGCAAGGTGAAGAGGAGTCTGTTTCTGGATCCTACACAAGTAAGAGGGGTGAGTGAGTAACACTGCTAGTGAAGTAATTTCACTTGTTTTAAAACAAAAATTGCTTGAGCAACAAAGATTAGCCCGTGAGTGGACCAGAAGACTTGTGAATACCTTGGATTTTAACAGCGTGCTGGTACTGAAAGAAGGTGAGTAACAGGAAGACAGCAAATAGTTAAGTGCTCTTATTGAGCATTGGCAGAAATGGAAGCTTGAAAAACATGAGTATCATTTTCTGTCAGTCACGAGAAGCTGGGATTTGAATCGGATACTAATATGTTGAGAGGGTAATGACTAATAGTAAAGAGAACTTGGTGAGTGGTGGAGAAACTCTTACTTCACTATGTGCTTATTAATATAAAATGTGCAAAATGTAAATAAAATAGCTTTGCAGTTGTATATTTTTGTGTTAAATATTTTGTCACTGTTGTGAAATGCAATATCTTGGTAGATAATATGTTTATAAATATAGGCAGCAGTACAGTGATATATCATATGTATCGAGAAATTACTTGAGAAGTAACTGACTGTATTAATAGTAAACATTTAAAATAGTGGCTTATCCCTTATGCTGTTCTGTTGTAGCATGGCACTGAAGAACTTGGAATTAGACTGGCAGAGTCAAATAATGCTTATACGTACAATACGTGTTACAATCATGGACTAAAGAAATACAGATTTAGTGTTAAGGGTAATGTTTGTCTTCAATTTTATAAAATAATTTTGGATTTACAAAATATCTAAAGTAAAGGCAATATTGTGGGGACTTTTCAAAAACAGATGTCTTAACAGGGTGGTAATTGACAACATTTGAACTGACACACTGCAGATAAGAAAGACATGGAAGAAGAAGCTCAGGGGAAAAAAGGGAAATGGATACTGGAAAAAATGTAACTCTCCAGTAGCTTTGTCTGTGGAATGTACAGAGTCTAAAGTTACAGAGCTATTTTTTGATAAAGTTGGTCAGTGATTTTTTTTTTTTCAAAAATCTAATTTGTATGTAAACAGAATTTATTTCTGCTCTTGAGAGGGGAAAACTACATTTGAAGAAATATGAAGTATTTGTGTGCAAGCCCTGGCAGGCTGTGTTGTAACATGCGTGCCCTTATTGTTAATTGAGTGGGTGCCAGTGCAGGTTGCCACCATGGAGAAGCTGAGATTTCTTTGATTTTGTTAATATAGTTATTTTTATATTTTATTTATGGATTGCTTTTGAGAGCCGCGGTGGTACAGCGGTAGCGTTGTTGCCTCACAGCAAGAGGTTCTCCTGTTCGATTCTTGGCTGCAGTGCCTTCTGTGTGGAGTCTGCATGTCCTCCCCCCGGTCGAGTGGCCTCCGAAAGACATGCATTGAATGGGTGTGCCTTCGCTGAAGGTTGGGCGTCGGGCTGGCAACTCGGCACCATAAAAAAAATCGACTGCCAATCATTAGCAGACCGGAGTTCTGCTGTTGCGACCCCTAACCGGGAAAAGACAAACAACAACATTTATTGATTGCTTTTGTTAACCGGGGAAGTCTGGCTGGTGTGGTAGCTCCTTTTCAGTGTTGGCCTGGGTAGAAAAGCTTTAGTTACGTAACAGGCAATATTATGTGTTAGAGAAAAACGTAAAGCTTAAAATTACAGTATGGAAATACAATAACTGAAAGGCTTTGATGCAAGGGAAGATCTGCAGTCAGGTAAATATAGAGCCATTACATATTAATACAAGATGAGACAAACTGGCATATATAGTGGGATATAAAATGTCAAGTTACAGTTTTACATTTATAGGTATGAGAAGTAGAGAGGAGGTGTAGGAAATATGAGTAGAAAACAGACCATAGGTGAGGAGTGTGTATATTTGCTAGGTAATAAAGAGAAAAAGGAATTTATGGTGAAGATGAAGTGGATTTAGAAGGGAGTAAATATGACTAGGAGTTTTGCTGGGGCAAAAACTTTTCAGGGATAAGTAGAGACAGTTAAAGTGACAGCAAGGACAAAGGGGTAGAAGACAGCAGGAAATTAACATTGAGACTTTGCTTTGTTGAGGTATATTGGATAATGTAGGTATGGCAAATCCAAATGTGGTCTGGCTTTAAAAATGCTTGGTTCTGCTCTTGCACTTCTCAAAGTGTTGACTTAGCATATTTTTGAATCTGGATAAGTTGATTTGTTTTCGGATTGGAATAGGCATAGAATTGTAGGTTTTGGAGGCATAATTTAAGTACAGCAACAATCCAGCAGTGTTGTACGTTTTAGTTGTGATTAATATATTTTTATTTTATTTTGTTTGGTCGAAGGGATTTGGGGTAGGGAATGAACTGTTTGAAAAGATGTGACATGAACTCAAACAGATGTGTGAAATCACAGTTAAGTAAAAGTCACATTAGTCAAGTGGTACAAAACATGCATCGGCTGTTAGCAGGAACTAATGTGCATGTATATGTGTGTGTGTTATTTATATGTGTGTTTGTGTGTATCTATATATATATATATATATATATATATATATATATATATATATATATATATATATATATGTATATATATATGTGTGTGTGTATCTGTATATATGTTAGCCAATAATGGGAATGGAGAAAGGAGATTCTGCTGATAAGGATGACTGCAGTTAGAGGTACAGAGAATGCTCACGATGGGGGCTGGAATTTACTGGAGGAAGCCGGCAAAGGAATCTGGTCTATATTACATTATTGAAAATCCGTATCATTGAACACCACAACACTGACATACATAGCCTGAACCACAAATACGCCGAACACCCTAAACCGCGAATTTTCAAATCTCGAACCGTCATAGTCTGCCAACAGCACCGCATGCTACATACTACACACCCAAACATAATAAATAAAACTCATACATACACAAACTAAACCCTACTACTAAACCTACACTAAACGTTACATACATTACTATCTATGCACTTAACTTAACCCGCACCCTAACCCTAAAGTCCTTAACTGTTGCGCACTTACCCTACAGACATATACCCAAACAAAACAAATAATCCACACACATAGTTAACAAAACCCTACTTCTAAACCTACACTAAACCTTACATACATTACCTATCTATGCACGTACCTTAACTCGCACCCTAACCCTAAGGTTCGTAACTATCGCACACTTACCTTACGGCGCTATACTGCAGATGGGCCAACCATGACAGTTTGACATTTCGCGTTTCGCAGTTTTGTACATTTACCGTTACTGTAGTTCACGCTGTAAGTGTCAGTCTTCTAGCGCACGATGTTACGGTTTTCGATAACGTGATATAGACCAAAAAGAATCAAGGTACTGAGAACAAATAATTAGAGAAGGAAAGGTAATAGAATAGGAAGAGGCCAAGAAGACATTTGATTTGCAGGCTAGTGATTGCCTTCCATATCCAGGATTGATATCCAAATATAGAAAAGGGATAGGGGAATCCTAAATGAAAGATCTGTACTGGTTATTTTTAAATTTTAATTGAATATACAGCAGATTCTGCAGTTAAAAAAGGATAATTAATAGGGCATATAAAATATTGCGTAATAACTATAGGAGTCGATCAGAAGAGGTCAGAAAAGATCCGGAAGAGAACTTAGAAATGCAGTTCAAAAAGAAACAAAAGAAAGGACATGCGTATGGCTCCCAAATATGCAGCAAAGTCTGGAAGATTTTGGGCTTTTTGCCTGGAAGTCTTTATATAGATACTTTTATACCCCAAGCAGACTTCAAAGACTTTTTCCTCAGGGGGATGGCAAATGTAGGAGGTGTGATGAGGCAGAAAGTGGTAAAATGGGAACATATGTTTTGGAAGTGTAATGAACTGGTAGACTTAAAAATCCCCTACAGGGTACTCTGTTAGGAGTATTGGTTGAGCAAATGAGTGTAACTAAGGAAATTATTTTTTGAGCTGGAATACAGGATCTGAATTTTCTGGACACAGTAAGGCCTTGTTAAGTTTAACTCTGGTGGTTGCCAAAAAAAAACAGCTAGTAGAAAATGGAAATCAAAATCTAAACCAAGTATACTTGAAGTAGTAAATATGTAACAGACATAAAAGAACATAAAGCAGGATCTTTAGAAAAGCATAGGAGTAAATTACATAGAAAAAGATAGAAGTTGTAGGAACAGTGGATTCAAGAAAATGTTTTGGGGGAGGAATGAGGTTTAAGAGGGGGCAGGAATTTAATAATGTACGTTATGTTGCTTAGATTATACCCTCTGATATATTGTTATATATTCTATAATGTTTGTAAATGTGAACTTGTTAATATGGTTTGAATCTTCTTCTTTTCCCGGGTAGGGGTTGCCACAGTGGATCACCTTGTCTGCTCATGATTGGCAGTGGAGTTTTAAGGTGTCGAGTTGCCAGCCCGGCACCCAACCTTCCACAGAAGGCATGCACTCACACCTAGAGCCTTTAGAGTGTCCAATCCACCTACAGCATGTCTTTGGGATGTGGGAGGAAACCCACACGACCACAGGGAGGACATGCAGACTCCGCACAGACGGCACCCCAGCCGAGGATCGAAATGGGGAACCTCTTGCTGAGAGGCGGCAATGCTACCCGCTGCACCATCATGGCTGCCCCACAATACTTATTGCACACACATCATTAAAAAGAAAAAAATACTTAACATGCAACATAGTGATAAAATGTAAATGTCTCTTATCAAACTCAACAGAATTGTCTTCATTACAGAGCCTCTGCCATCTTATCCCCCATCAAAAGTTTTACAAAACTGTACGCTTGGGTGGCGAAAGCCAAGGTACCTTTTTGGCTAGGCTTATATAGGCCCAGGGCCAATAGCCTAGTACCTACCTATGATCCCACAGACTATTCCTTGACGATTAACAAAAAAAAGAAGTTATGTACTCACCATAATGTTCCTTGTGAGTTGTTCATCTTGCCTTCATTCCCACAGATGGATGGGCTCGGAGCTGACCTTCGGCCTCAAGCCAGCCCACCACAAAGCTCAAGCTCCCCAGACAGCTCAAGGCCAAGTTCCCACCCCACGACGCACCCTGAGCCACCCCACATCTTGTTTGCTGTGTATAATAATGCCACGTACCATTCTATCACTCTTTAGGAGAAAACCCATAGAAAGACTGAGCAACCAGGATAAAACTAGTATCTCCATCCTTGAAAAACCAGGAGGGTGGGAAGTAAGAATGAAGGCGAGATGAACAACTCACATGGAACGTTATGGTGAGTACGTTAATATGGTTTGATTACTTTTATATAAATGTAGGTTTGTCTGTTTCACAAGTGATAATTAAGTGTTTACAAAAAGATGAGAGGAGATGGGATTAAAGAGATGATGTATAATCCGTCAACAGTGAAGTCTCCAGGAACTGATTATCATCATGTATATGTGCTCTAAAACTAAAACACAACTGCCTAACATAGTTGACTTTATCGTGGATGTATAAGTTCTTGCTAATATAGCTGTTGTAATTTTAACTCCATCTTATATTACTGTAATTGTATCTGGAGCTTGTCTCCACTGAAAATGGGCCCTTGGCTCAGTTGGACCAACCTGGTTTACAAATGGCAATAAATAAATAAAATATATCATTTGATGTCTCCTGTAGTAGCCTTGGCTCTATGTGTTATCTCCTGCCTAAGGGTGTTACAGCTGGCCAGCTTTCAAAGCCTTCAGGGCTGCTTCCACACCTGGAAGTTAAGGTTCATGTACATAAAGCAGTTAAGGCTCATATAAATAACAAAGACAGAATAGTGTTCCTCAAAGCATAAATAAATCATGTTGAAAGGTGACAGTAGGATTGCAGGCCCCTGAGGAGAACAATAATAACCATACAGAATATTATATTTATAAAGTAGCAGACAGCATTTTGAGAAATTAGCCAATACGGAAATGGAGAAAGGAGGTTTTACTAATATGGATTACTGCAAGTAGAGGCATGGAAAGTGGGAAAAGGAAGCTGAGATTTATTTGAGAGTAGTAGCAAAGGAACCAAGGTATTTGTGAGCCAGTAAGTATAAGTGAAAAAGTTAATAAAGTAGGTTGAGGCCAAGCAAGAAGTTTGGACTGCAGATTATGGACTGCCTTCCCTGTTGGGGATTGATAACAGATTACAGACAAGGAGTAAGGAAAAGGGGTAGGGGAGTGTCAAATGATAGACCAGCATTGGTTGAGTTTATAGTTGAGTCTACAGACAGTTAAAAAAGGAAGCAAGTGGTAGGGCATATAAAATAATGCATGATTGTAATCAAATTGAAGAGGTTAAAAAAGACTGGAAAATGGGAATGGAAACACAATATACAAAGAAACAATAGAAGATATTTGTATGCCTTCCAAGTTTGCAACAAAATTTGCAAGGTGGACATTTTTGCATGGAAATGTTTGCATATGCATTTTATACCACAGGTAGGCTTCAGAGAATTTTTCCACAGATAGACTGCAGCTGTTGGTAGTGTGATCAGAACTAGTGGGGTACTTAGGAATATTTGTTTTTTTTTTTGGGGTGGGCAATAATGGGTTGCTAGATTTAAAAAATTCCCTGCTGGGTACTTGGTCAGAAATGTTAAGGAAGGAAATTGTTCTTTAGAGTTGAAATATTGAAATTGAATTGCCTATACATAGCAAGGCCCTGGTAAGTTTAACACTGTTGGATGCCAAAAACAATTACTGGAAAATAGAAATCAAAAGCTAAACCAAACTGTTAACAGAATTATTGAATGTTGTAGAATAGAAAAAAGAATGAGATGTGGGATCTTTAGAAAAGAACCGACCTACATAGAAATAAATGTAATCTATGGGAGGAATGTATCCAGAATCATTTTCAGGAGTAGGAGGATTGAAATTTCAAGGAAGGTATGAAATTTAGTAATAATAATAATAATAATAAATAATGAATGTAGAACACTTGAAAAGAAGAATCTTTATTTTGTTTACTTTTTTATAATTGTATGTGCACCCATATCACTGTGGAATTAGTAAATGTGTTTAAAGTCCCAGAGCACAGAACTGTTTAGCACAAAGACTTAGTAGAAAGTGGAAAGAGTTGCAGCATAATTTAGGGACCCTATCACAAAAAGATTAACTAGGAATCCTGAAGAGATAATTGAGTTTGACAATTTTATGAAAATTTGTACTGAGCTGAGAGGTGGGTTGATCAATAAGAGAAACGTTTTGAAGCTTTTTGGAACATTAGATAAACCAAAGCTTAGTGAAGTGGAATCTTAGCAGTTAACAGCCATGATAGATAATGAACAAATGAAACGTGATATATAATCAAGTAACAGGGAGATCGGATTCAGACCCGAGTCATTAATTTGCTTTCTGTCAGAAAAGTCGTATGCAGCATTTCTTGTGAAACAACTTCTACGTAGTCTGTATCGATCTGTAATTTGCACTTAGGGCCTGACTGACGCCTTTTATTAGCTGCAGCTCTTGTATTTTATAAAGAGCTTGCGAGCAAAGAAAGGTTGGATAGTGCAAGTTTTTAGTCTTTGGGTTTTCCTGCAACTGCCGCTTGCTCTCCCGGATGCTCGGCGACCAGCCTTGTAAGACAGCGCGGAAAAGCCTAAGCAAGCCTACGCGAGAACAGAAGCCGGTCAGTGCAACGGCTGTGGTTCTTTAGAGTGTCCCAGGGAGGCTTCTTGGTGTTGCCCGGGGTGGTTTCTTTGGAGACAAGCTGTTGGACCTTGTGTGTGCAAAGCTAATGCCTCTCAGGGAGACTGAGATTAGGCTGCCTCTCCTAGGAGTTACTATGCTCCCCTCCCTAGGGCAAGGGCTTCTACCAGCTGAGGTTTTCCCAGGCTTCAGCCAGGGTTGGGCTTGGTTTAGCTTCAGTTAGTGTTACCTGTAGAAGATTTGACTGTACTAAAGAAGCAAATACAGCCCCTGGCAGAAAGATTTGATTACTTGAGCCCCTCAAGCTGATACCTCCCTAGGGTGGAGCCGGGGCTGGGCCTGAGTAAAGACTTTTAAGCAGGCTGGAGTCTTGGGGCTTCTGATGGCTGAGATCTTACTCTCTCTCCTTATTCGATTTGATTTTTCTAATTCTCCCTCTCTCCCCCCCATGATTTTCAGTTTTGTGTCATATGATGAGGAGCTTTTAATGGCAGGAAGGTCAGGACTTCTCTGCTGTTCAGGAGCCAGGCTAGAGGGAATTTCTGTACCTCAGCATAGGCCTTTGGCTATACCTCCTGTTTTGGATGTTTCGAAGAATTTTTTAGGCTTTCCTTCTTCCTCCCTGTTTTTTTGCCTCCTGCTCCTGTTAAGCGAGAGATATTGCAGGGTGCTAAGAGCGTTAGTATATCTTTTAAGAAGTGGCCGCAGAGGCCTAAAACTGTTAGCCAGGGGCTAAAGGTGTTAAGGCTTCTCTTTGTAAAAAATGGGTTCTCCTAGACACAAGGAAAAGGGGTACTTCTAGATGGGGAAAGAAAGTCTATACTTCTTCTTTTTCTGCTGGAGGCTACTGGATAGAGTTCCTGGGTTGGTTGTCTAAAAAAAACTCTCTTCACAGGGCTGAAGTCCTAGGTTGATGCTCTGGCAGTAGGTATAGGTTCTAATTGATTGCATAAAGGTTCTTGCTCTTCAGAAGGGTATGGGTAAGCAAGAGTTGCAATATGGTTTTTTTGCTGTACTCTAACAGGCTGGGAGTGGAGGTTGACAACTTGTCTTCTTGCTTGAGCACGCCTGGCTGAGGATCAGAATTTGTCATCTGACGTTTAAAACAGAGCCTGTTGAGATAGCACAATCAATTTGGAGATTTGGTCAGTCCTAAAAGACAGTTTTAAAAGAAACAGGAACAAAGCTAAGTCTGTACAGACTGTTAAAGATTTTTTTAAGTGGCCTCCAAAGTTTAGTTTAAAGTGTAATGCACTATTAAAGGGGTGGGTGATATCCTTCTTATCCCTCCCAGAGGGCTTTAGAAGAAGGCAGTGGTGGGGCTCCGCACAGGCTTCCTAGAAAAGGGGGAACAGGGAGTTCTCCTCAGAAGCAGACAAGAGGGCCTACCTTTCAGTCAGCTGCAGCAATGCTTCCCATCAGGCACCCTTTGAGGCTGCCGAGGCCTGATCTGGCAGCACCTAAGGAGGAAGGCAGGCGGGTGCAGATAGGTCTTACACAGGCTGCCTTCAGTGGGGATTCCATATCATACACTCCAACACAGGTTTATTTTCAGAACCTGCTTGCCTTGGAAATCAGGCAGAGGGGCTACTCCTTTTGTTCCAAAAGAGAAGAGCTCACAAAGGACAGCCTCTGTTGCTCCAACTAGCCAGACACAGCCCGGTCAATCATACAGAAGTGAGCCTAGGATTTTATTATGTCCATACAATTCTTGAGAGACAGAAGAGGACCCACTTGGTTATTTATCCTCAGTCCAACATCAACGCCATGCTTCTCCAAATGTTAGCGTTACATTTTACAGCCTGTTGACTCGCTCTGGGGCATCCCGATTTGAAATTTGTTCATCTTCTTACCTTCATGTTCTGCCGAGACCTAGAAAGTTGATGAAAACTTCTGCGCTTTGAACCTGGGACTTCTCATTCCTACTGTCAAATTGCCCTTTTGCTTACTCGTTGCCCAGGTGCAGACTTTTCTCTTGAAAGCGAAGAAATTGGATCTTGGCTTAGCTGGACTTCAGTCAATCTATCCAGAAGAACTAGCTCTTCTGCCTATGCTTTAAATAAAAGGGAGCACAGAGCTTCTCTTTCATTGGAGATGGATTATAGCACTAGAAAGATGCCTAACCCTCTTCTGTGAGCGGCTTTCAGAATATAGAAGTATTCCCTCTCAAGACATATTCTTTTTGTGGGTGTGAGAACAAATTAGTCTATCCAGATGGCTTTTTTGACTCACAACAAAGCTGAGGTCTATCCTTTACTCAATCCTTTATCTTCATGGTAAAAGAGGAGACAGTGACAGTTCATCCTTGCTTTCATAGCATGGCATGGAATATTCTGGTGCTTCCCCAAAAATGTATGGACATGCTTGCTACCTGGATCTTCTAATGCCAAACTACAATACCTGCCTACATCTCTACACTGTGTGGTGGGCTCAGGAATGCATTCAAAAACAATTTTTGTCTTCTGCTCACTTGCATTCCTAAGAGTCAGATCTCTGTGACCCACGACTGAAGCAGTAAACTTCACTGCAGATGCCTCACCAAACAAAGCTTAGGAGCTCATCTATTGTGAATGATCATACAATAAGCTTAGCCTGTCAGAAACATGATGAAACATATCAGAATCAGAGTGGTTGGCGGTCGGAGCAACATCTACATATAGCTTTGAAGGATTCTTAGGACAGGACAAGTGCGTACAGACAACACAAGCACAGCTACAACTATCAACAATCAACAACACAAAATTCATGGTTAATGCGGTACATCAAGATGATAGGGTGGGCATTTGCTCTTTCAGGTGGTTTCAAGTTTCAGGCTTTAACTCCTTAGAACACAGAACAAGCAGACAGAAACTGGATAGCCACCAATTTGGGCAGGCACAGGTGAATCCCATGCTCATGTGTTTCACAGTCATGTGGAACTCTTAGTGGCTTCAGACATGAAATGTGTAAGTACCTCACTAAAACCATCAGCTGCTAAAGTTTTGCACAGTTTACAGCTCACAAGTGATGAGGTTGATTCTCTTGGAGCAAACTTCTTTCAATCACAGCTCATCTTTTTCACCTCTGTTTCTTCTCTAATGGTACTTCCCCCAGTCCACTTTAAGGGGTCCTTTAATGATTCCCAATTGGTTCTAAAGCTCGGACACACTGGTACCCAGAGTCTGGGAGTCTGGCCAGAAGCCTCCATGGATGTTGCCTTGAGTTCCACCTGCCTGCCTTCAGCCAGGGTGGCCCACCCAATGGTGCCAAACTTCCTCTCACAGCCCTGACAGCTCTTTCACCTTCTCCACACCCGTTCTTCTCTCTCAACTAGAACAAGTTTTTGTTGAAGATTCTTGGAAGCTAGGTGACTGTGCTGATGGAAATTGAAGATAGATAAAAGGAAGAGATTTTTAATTTGGAGTTTTTGAAATTTTTTTTGAAGTTTGAAGACTAATTTGTTAGTGTAAGCGAGTCATTTGATGTGTGAGTTACTCTTTCTTGTTTGTCTTTCAAGCTTATTATTTTTCTGCTGCTAAAGTTTCTGCTCTATGATATTTTTCTCACTGCTTATTCACGACAATTTCTCTTTCTCTCATCCTTTGTTCAAGCAATTTCCCCAAAATCAAAAGCAATCCCAAGCCCCCATTGTTTTGTGAAGGAGACTCTCTATCTACATTTGAGCCTGCAGCACTCACTTTTGAGTTGGTTATCATGGAACTACAACTTTTTGTTGCTTTTTACCTCTAGAACTGAGGTTTCTAATTTACAGGCCCTCACTGCTTTGGTTGAGCCTTTCTTTTCTTGATTTAAGGTTGGGAATTATTATTCACGTACCAATCTTCCCTTTACTCCTAAGGTGGTTTCTATTCTGGTGTGGCTTTAAACTATTCATTTATTCACTCAAACTATTTTCTGCCTACTTTTCAAAAAGTTCCCAAAAATTTTTAAACTTTTATTTGCACTCTTTTTTTATTATTTGGAGTTAACTAAGAGTTTTAGCAGTCTTTCAGCAGTAGTGTTCAGTTCAGACGTTGTTTCAAGTCGTTTTGAGTTCTCAGGTTGGCAAAGCCTTTGTTTTGGATTGGGTTTTCAAGTGGATTGGCCTTCCATTCATTTCAAAGGAGATCATCATGGCAATTGGATTTATTCCTGGGATTCCTAGCTGCATTCCACTAGCTGGGATTAGGCTTCAAATACTTTGAGACTGGAGCCAGCTACTTGGATTTTTGAGCATACTTTCGGAGTTCATTATCACTTTTCTAGGCACTCTAAGTCCAGGGCTCTTCTATATAACACTTTCCTTTGGCATTTTGGCAGTGCAGGGCTGCAGGGCACTGTCTTAGTCCCTCCCTCCAGCTCTCCTTTGCTTTGGTCCCAAGTGTCCCACTGCAGCAGTACCCAGGTGACCCTGAGTACAGTTTGAAGGTGTAAGTAAATGAAGATTGTGAGATGAAAATGTAGACACATGCAAGATACCTCCCTCCTTCCCTCTGTTTCCTTCCTCCTTTTGTGTGTGGGTTTGGGTTGTACATTGTTGTTTATGTTGTGTATATTGTACGATGGTATTAGTGCAGAATTGGTTGGTGGTTGGTTGGTTGTTTGCTATCTTTTTTGGTTTTATTTTTTTTTTTGGTTTTGGGTCTTCTCTAAGGAACTGAAAAGACTGAGGATAAGATGCCGTGCGATACCCTGGCGATCCTTACCCTGGCGGTCTGATGCCCTGACAAATGTGCGGCCTTATACTCTTTATTGAACCCGGACCCGACCGAGGACTGACTACAAGTGGGAAAGCAGCAATGTGCATCTTACGTTACATCTACCATCTTTATGGGAGTGGGTACAAAACTGTACTTTTACCAGGAATGGTTGGAATTACAATAGAAATTTGAAAAGGATACCTGCATTGTGAAAATAGGCAGTAGTGGTAGTATTACCAAAGAACGGCAAGGATCCTGCAGAGACACTTCCTCATACATATTTCAGTCCTAATTAAACCGTGATTGTGAAGTACTTGTCTATGTTGTCTAAGCAAATGGAAAGAAAATGCTGTCAAAACTGATATAAATGGATTAGTGTGGTTATGTGGAAGGATGACAAACATTTGATAATTTTAATAGGGCAGTGGTAATTCAAATGGAATCAGAAAATTAAAAAAATGCATTATTGCTTTTTTATTTTGGATATAGGTAAAGCATTTGATAAGGTTTCCTGGAAATTTGTGTAGGGCAATGTTAGTATTTGCATTCCCATATAGTATAACAGAGTTAATAAGCAGTAAAAACTACAAGAAAAACTAGTCAAGCTAGAATTTTCACTGCGTGAATATGTATCCATAAAGACATGAAAAGAAAAGGTAAAATGTCTACAAAATTCAGAAGCCATATAGCTAAAATACTTGACATCCTTAAGGGGTCATTTGCATATATCCCATGGGCCTCTGTTACAGGAAGTTTACGGTATCACACAGTGAAAACTCTAGCTTGGCTATTTTTTACTTGTAGTTTTTACTGATTAGTTTGTGTGTGTGACCTTTTTACTCTTTGGTTTAGGGTTAATAAGGAGAGTATGTGCTGGATCAGAGGGAAAAATAAAGTGGACAGAGTTCTTATTGATAATTTGAGTTTGAATTCCCCTTTAACCCACTTTTATTTGCTATTTACAGTTAACCTTCTGCTAAAAAGGTATGCGACTCAAAAAGTCATGGATGGACTTGATATAGTAACCAAGAAAAACTACCTTTGTTTGAGGCTATTATTTTGTACTTAAATCTGGAGTCCGACATTTGGATGTTTTGGGACATGTTAAGACAATTTCTCAAGTATTTTCAGGGTGTAAAATAAATGAAGGTAAAGGATTAGTTCAACAATACCCATATTTATAGGAACATTAAAAGGTGATGTTTTTAAGCATATGGATTAAAAAGGACTCTGCTGTGGCAGTCGTGGACATGTGGAAAGAGATTAAGCGGAGCTTCCTTTTAATGAATGTTGGCTAAGTGTAAAGTTTGGCCCTGCAGTGTCAGGCCTGGTTGTATCCAGCATGAAGGGAAGTATAGCACTCTTCGGAGTGTGTATGGGAACCCCAGTGTGGCATATCATTGGGGGAGGCAGTAGATGGATGTCATCCACAATCCCAGAATAACCACAACATGGAGTTAGACTCAGTAAACCAATAGTAGATTGTGATGGTGAAACTGCAGAAATTAGAGTGGTTGGCATCCCCACAGCGAAGCAACATGAGCATTGTCCATGACCATGAGACCTGCCATATGTAGGTGTGGAGGCTGCCGTGACCAGGAGTGATAGTAGCACAGTGTCTTGAACAGTATGCCACATCTTCATCAGCCTGCACTGACTCTCCACCATGCATCCAGAACATAGCACAGGCATGAGAACATTTGCTAGTAACCTCAGGGATGCACTAGTGGATATGTTTGGGCCACAACTGAGTGTCTGCTTCAGGTCTGTGTATGCTGCATGACTCGGCATGTAGTGCAGATCATCCCACAGTCCCTGCAATAGTTGGAGGTCCTTGCGTAGTGCATCCAACATACTCGCTCTTTCCTCTGTGATGTGCGTAACTGTTTGTACCCGAATCACTGAACTGCATGTTTGCCAGTTAATTCCAAGTGTGCTCCATAGGACAGGGAATGATCTGAAGTCACGGCAGCAGTGCGACCTACACACCTGTCCCCTATGGTGGGTGCACAAGCATGGCGTAAGTGTGATGGTTTGTATCTGTGGTGGTAACTCCTGTATAGCTTCAGTGGGGCACAAATGGACAGGATGTTGAGTGTTAAACACAGATGATGCCTTGAGTTCGGCTTACCCCTCTGCTGTCACCTCATTTGTGGGAATATGTACATATCATCCACTGTTAGAATTGCTGACAGTGCCATTTTGTCATCTTACAGTGCCATGTTCCTGTTAACATTTTTGTTAGCCACAGGTGGTAACCTACTGATCTCAAACATTTGGAGACTTGTTGCATTAGTCTCTCCGCCACTGGAACTTGTAATACCATTATGATAACATGCCTGTGGCAGTGCTGGAACATGCTCTGTACTCCTTTCAACCTGTGGCACACAGGCTGCTACAGTCCTCTTACATGAATATCATAAGTGACATACATGCATTTTGGTGTAGGTGTCACATTTGCAGCTCTGATGTACCTGGAGAATAGATATGCATAGGTGATCTGCTGAATAACCTTTTTATGTATGGAGGTCTGTGTATAGCAGGAAATGTACTTGCTATTACAAACCTGATGCATCCCATACAGAAACACTCTGGCAGATGTTCATCGTGTTACCCTGCTGCAGTCATCACACTTGGGTTATCCTGTTGTCAGGCGGTCCCGCAGTCGGCCGGACTTCCAAAGTCTTGGTCCGACGTCGGTTGCTGTCGCCTCATCCCTGACGTCAGTACGCCAGGGGTACATATACTGCAACTGACACCATTTTCTTCAGTCTTTCTTGCCGTGCGGTGCCCAAAGCAGAAGCAGTTCGCAAGTGCCGGTCGGCCGACTCCTGAGATTTTCGAATTCGAGTTTCACACCGACGTCTTCTATAAAGCTAAGTACCCCATTGGGGAAACTTTTCTTGCCTCAGACCGATGTCAGAAAAAGTTAACAATTGTATTTCTTGTGGGAAGCAAATACCTCATAAGGATTTTCATTCTTATTGTATACCCTGCCTAGGCCCTGATCACGACGTCACTTCTTGTCGTTTTTGTGCTAGATTTAATAAACGCACTATTAAAAGAAGATTTGATTTTGCACAACACTTTTTTGGCAGAAAATTTAATTATAACATGCCGTCGGAGCTACCGACTGCCGGCGTGCACAAAAAGCGCAGGGATAAGGATCGATAGCCCAGGACTAAGCCCGATTCCGAGGCCTCAGTTGATCCGGTCTCCGGTTATCAGTGAGGCTCAGACACAGCCTCTGACTACCGCAGTTGAGGAACCCGAGACCGCTACGGATATTTTGACGGAATGTACTAGGCCGACGCAGCCTTTTACTTCAGGCCCTACTGACGACTTACCTCCCAAGGACACCGGTACTTCTGATACACCTTTGCTTTCTGAAGGTGTTTTCAGATCGACGACTCTTACAGTCAAAACGTTTTCTAAACCTAAGACTCCTTCCAAATCGAAGAAAGCTTCACTTCAGTCTCCTGTTCAAGGCCCTATGCCTAAGAAACAGATGCTCAAGATGGCTGAAGATCTGATTTCTCTTATCAGGGGTTCCCAGCCTCCTCCTGAAAAAAGGTCTAGACAAGAGGAAGAATCTGCTTCCTCTGAACAACTGTCTATTCCTTCGGATTCCTCTGAAGACCAAGACTATATCTTCTCTCCTTATGAAGATTCTGATGCTGAGGACTCTATTCCCTCAGCTTCCCCTCCAGAAGATTACTCTTTTGGGGAAACTTTACACACTATGAGGGAACATTTTCACTGGGAAGGTCAGGATTACTCTGATTCCAATAAAAGGCTCAGAGAGTTTCTTTTACTCCCCCAACACAGACCTCTAGCCATCCCTCCTGTTTTGGACATTGTGGATGATGTTTACTTAGAATCCAGTTTCAACCCTGACTCTCTGCCTCCTGCCCCGGCCAAACCTGACAGATACTACAGAGTACCTGATTCCCATAAATTCCTTTACAAAAGCCCAGTAGCTGACCCAGAGACTATCTCCCAGGGTCCCAAGGGGGCTAAGGCTTCCATGGCTAAAAATCCAGTACCTTCTGAAAGGGATTCAAGAGCACTAGACAAATGGGGGAAAAAGGTTTACACCTCAGCCACTTTAGCTATGAGAGCTCTAAACTGTCAATTTCATATGCTTAAGTATCAGCAATTTCTGATCTCTCAGTTAAAACAAAAGATAACAGCCCTTCCTCAACAATCTGAATTGAAAGAAGTACAGGATTTGTTGCACATCACCGAGTAGGTGGGCAAACATACCTTACAATGTGGGTTTGATTCTTTGGAGGCCTCCTGCAGAGCAGCGGTCACTGGCTCAGTTATACGTAGGCATGCCTGGTTAAAGGAACAAAGTCTGCCTGACCATGTTAAAGCAAAACTACTAGATGCTCCCTTGCAGCAGGACGTTCTTTTTGGTGTTAAAGCAGAAGTTGTTTTAAAGAAAATGGAAGATAAGGCAAAATCAATGCAGACAGTTAAAGATTTCCTACAGGTACAACCCCCTCGCTTCAGCAGAAACTGGCCAACCACAAATTGGTCCTTTCCAGCCACTGACAGGCCTCAGAGGGGCAAATACAGGCGCCCAAGGGGCAGAGGACAACCACAAGCTCAGTATAAACCTCGCCAATGGACCACTCCAACCCAGAAGGGAGGAGAAGACAGGTCTCAAGCCACCAGAAGGCAAACTCAATGACTTGCACCTCAACTGGCCAAGCAAAGCTCTCTTGTCAGCCCCCCTGGGGGGGGAAACTAGCATTATTTGTAGACAACTGGCACATGGTCACAAAGGACAAATGGGTCCTAGACATAATTTTACGAGGATACAGATTCCACTTTCACACCTTGCCAATAAAAAGAGGAATGCCAAACCTGCCACAAAATCAAAGGGCAGAGGCTCAAAAACAAATTACAGCTCTCATGGCTATGAGAGCCATTCAAAGGTTGCCAACTTAAGAAGGCCAAGGATTTTACTCAAGACTATTCCTAGTACCCAGGAAAGAAAACGCTTGGAGACCAATTCTGGACCTTTCAATTCTAAACACTTACTTACAAGTTCCCAAATTCAAGATGCTAACATTACAGCAGCTACGTCCCATGTTGGGCAAGGAAGCATGGCTGGTAACGTTGGACCGCAAGGAGGCATACCTTCATGTCCCTATCAGACAAAGTTGCAGAAGATACCTCCGTTTCATTGCAGGTTCAACCCATTATCAATTCTCTGCATTGCCCTTTGGCTTATCTACTGTGCCCAGAGTATTCACAAAATGCCTGGCACCAGTAATTGCATACTGCAGACAAAGAGGAATTCAAATATATCCATACCTGGACGACTGCCTCATCCAAGCAGAAAGAAAAGACATTCTCATACAACATCTGACTTTAGTAAAGCATCTACTAAACTGTCTGGGGTACACAGTAAACAAAAAGAAGTCAAAACTAGTACCCTCACAAAAAAAATGACATTCCTGGGTGCCAGCTTGGACACAATGACCCAAAAGGCTTATCTTACACCAGACAAGCAATTACAACTGACTCAATATTTCAAGACAATGGCAACAATGACCCAATTAACTGCAAGAAAAATTCTGCAGGCTTTGGGCTTCATGGCATCTTGCATTCTGATAATACCATTTGCAAAACTGCATATGAGGAAATTACAATGGTACCTAAAAAGCTTATGGTCTCAACACAGCCACAACTTGGACACAGTGAGATATCTCATTCCCTGCATTCAACAGGAATTTCTATGGTGGGCACAGGCATGTCACCTCAACAAAGGTCAGCCTTTCACCTTGCCCCCACCCAGGCAAACTATCACAACAGATGCTTCAGACTATGCCTGGGGGGCTCACATGGCAGGGCAATGCATTCAAGGCCTATGGACTGCAGAACAAAGAAAACTGCACATAAACCAAAAAGAGATGCTAGCTGTACAGAAAGCTCTGACAGCCTTCAAGGATCTACTGCAACCTGGACAACTGGCAATAAAGACGGACAACATCACAGTAATGTGGTACATAAACAAACAAGGGGGCACACATTCCTACCCTCTTTGCAGGCAAGAAATAATCTTATGGAACACAGTTCTGACCTACCAAGTCCAGTTACAAGCTCACTTCCTGCCAGGACAGAAAAACACATTGGCAGATGACCTAAGCAGAAACATCAAAGATCCCCACGAGTGGAAGCTAGACCCACAAATATTTGCAATGATAACTCAAAGATGGGGCCGACCAAATATAGACCTGTTTGCCAGTCCTCAAAACTACCAGCTGACAAAATTTTGTACAAGGACATTCCACCAACAAGCTTGGAAAGTGGATGCTCTCTCCTTCAGTTGGAAAAACCTGACAGCATATGCTTTTCCTCCATTACCTCTTCTCAAAAAGGAGAATCCTCGAATGATTCTCATAGCCCCAGCCTGGCCACGCCAGCACTGGTACCCGCTATTGAAGAATATGGATCACAGTCCACCATGGATATTGCCTCAAATACCTCATTTGCTCACACAGCAAGACAAGCAGATTCTACATAGCCAGATCAAAACCTTAAACCTGGCTGCATGACAAATCAATTAAGCAGCCAACCAGCCCCTCTTTCACAAGCAGTTCTGGATGTTATTCTAGAAGCCAGGAGGCCAAGCACCAGGAAGGCTTACTCGAACAAATGGAAAAGGTTTTCTGCTTGGAATCAAGCTAAAGGCCTAGATACAACTCAGCCTCGTATGCCTCACGTTCTGCAGTATTTAGCTGAGATGTTGCATAAAGGACTTTCCTTCTCCTCAATTAAAATCCATGCTTCAGCTATTTCAGCTCACTACGACACGAATCCACCCTTATTTTCAAATCCACTCCTAAGACAGTTCCTCAGAGGGGCAAAAAACATTAGACCACCTAGAAGAGCTCCTACACCTACATGGGACCTCAACTTGTTCTGGAAAAACTAACATTACCTCCCTTTGAACCAGCCTTTTCTGCAGGCCTTCAGTTCCTATCTTGGAAGACTGCCCTGCTCCTGGCAATAACTTCTGCTAAATTACAGGCACGTATGGCAGTGGAACCTTTCCTCATTTTTCATCAGGACAGAGTTTCTCTACGAACTAATCCTTCCTTCATGCCTAAGGTGGTTTCCAGCGTAGCTTTAAATCAAACCATCCATCTACCCACTTTCTTCCCCAATCCACAGAACAAAGGTGAGAGACTCCTACATTCCTTGGACATTCACAGGCAGCTTCGATATTACTTGGATAAAACTAAAGCTTTCAGAAAAACTGACCAGCTCTTTGCGTCCTATGCTACAGCTTCTCAAGGGAGGGCCATTTCCAAGCAAACCATTTCTAAATGGATAGGCCATTGCATACGTTTCTGCTATGCCCATCATGGGAAACCAGTTCCTCCTACCATTAGACCCCACTTTACCAGGGCAACAGCTACCTCTACAGCCTTTCTCAGGGGGGTTCCTACCAAGGAAATTTTAGAAGCTGCAACTTGGAGTTCTGTACACACCTTCACCAAACACTATCACTTACCTCTTTATTCTAAGTCCAGGGCAGGCTTCGCCACTGCAGTTCTGCAGGGACACATTGCCTCCTCTAACCCTCTATAATGCCTCCACCCTATCTTAGCTTTGGGACTCAACCCAAGTGTGATGACTGCAGCAGGGTAACACGATGAACATAGTACAATTTTGTACCTACCATAAATGTAGATGTTCGAGTGTTCACCCTGCTGCAGTCCAGGTTACCCTCCCTCCAACCCCTCTGATCTACTGGCTAAACCTATGCTATGCCTTACTGATGTATTTGCTTATAGCTGAAGGGTTTTTGTGTCTATACAGTGTTCTCACTTTTTGGTACTGATTTGGATCACTCTTTTGGGGGCACCTGACATCTGGGGCAAGAAAAACTGAAGAAAATGGCGTCGGTTGCAGTATATGTACCCCTGGCACACTGACGTCAGGGATGAGGCAACAGCAACCGACGTCGGACCAAGACTTTGGAAATCCAGCCAACTGCGGGACCGCCTGACGACAGGATAACCCAAGTGTGATGACTGCAGCAGGGTGAACACTCTAACATCTACATTTATGGTAGGTACAAAACTGTACTTTTATCACTAGCCTAGCTCCTACATCCAAGCCACTGCCAGGTATGAGGGTTTGCTCATGTGCCTTGGGCAGTTTTACAAGGATCTCTTCCATGTATTTGAGCCACAACTCAACTGGTTGTCCACCTCTTATGGTGAACCTATCCCTGACATTGTCCTGTGCTGTGGTTTTGGCATGCAGCATCATATCAGTGACACTGCAACATATCTCTACTATTGTCCTATTATGACTGCCAACAGTAATGATATTCTGCACCACTCCTTGTCACACCTGATCCCAGAAAGCCTTGTAAGTGTTTACCCAATCTATATAAGGATGTACATGCCTTTTATGCTTAGGGTCTGCACTAACACCTTTTTCTCCTTGGTGGTGAACATTTTTAGCCGTTTCCATTCTCTTGAGCCCATGACAAGATGTATACACCTGTGAGTTACACATGTGAGTGAGTCACTGTGTGTGTATGTGCATGGTTGTGTGCACACGTGTGCAAGTGTGTGTGGTCTCCTTAGTAGACCCATACAGCTCAGCAATGTTCTGTCTCCATCCTGTGGCTGCAAACCTTTTTCCTATTGTGCTGTGGCTTTTTCCACTGACCTGCTGAGTGGACGTGGCCTCTTCAGGGGCTAGGTTCAGCAGAGCTCCTGCTTGATGTAGCTGGGAAAGTAAGATTTTTTTTATCTGCTGCAGTGGGACTTTTAGGAGCATCTACACTGTCATTATGAAAGCCCCTTATTTAAGAGTGATACCTGGCACCAGCTTGCTAGAGTAGTGAGTGATGCCTAGAGTGCAGACAATTCTATAGGAATCTGTGGAGGCACCACCTCGGTCTGCTTGCCTCACTAGTGGAAGGCAGAGGTTAGGGGGAGTAAGCAGGCATTTTACAATAAGCACTGTATATGGTTTTTATGTATATATATTTCTGGTTGTTGTCTAGTGATTCCTTGCCTTCTGTTGACAGGAGCATATTGTATTGAATAATTTTTCTTTTGCATCAGCTGAGGAAATTTCCTTCAACAATGAGGCCTGTCTAAGGAGGTTTGATAGGCTGTCTAGGTAACGAGGCATGTATGTTATGTCCATTTCTGTCCTGTACAGTTGAAGTTGTTTGTCATACATCTGTGTACTAATGTAATGCATTTTTTCTTTTTCTGTATTTATTTTCTTCTACAGGTTCAGCTGTGGTGCAGGTTAATGATTACTCACATGGTTCTTCTTCAGCTAATATGCCTGGTGCTGAGTTGCCAGCAGTCACCAGGCCTTCTTGTTAGCAGGGGATGAAAGTCTCTGAAGGTGACTTGAAGGACTTGCTGGTGGCCTCTATGAGCTTCTCATCTATTAGTGGCCTGGAGGGTTCTCCTTTATCATTTAGTATCGGGTGCGGTGGCTGGTCCTGTCTGTGGTTTTTCTGCCAGCTGGACTCCAGCATTGAAACCATGGAGCACCTCCTGGTGTGGTTGATAGTTTCATGACAGGCCATCCCTGATCATTGCACCAGGGGCAGAGCTTGCCCATGACCTCAGTCATGGAGTTTACTGACATCTGTGTTGGCTCTCCTTTGGGTACATCAGACAGGTTTGTCCCCATCTTGACATTCCCCTTCATTAGTGTAACACTGCATACCTTATCAAGTCTAGTTCTTCCCATCACCATTTGTCCTTTTCCTGTCTTTGACCCTAAACTGTTGTCCAGTTGTGTCTGTATTTATCTCTCTACCCCATTTACTTTCCCTACTCCTTTTCCTTCCTTCCTTCACAAGCTCTGTCATTCTCCACCAGTACCCTTCCTCTTCAAGTAAGTAAAGGGAGTGTTTGTTCTCCTTCTCTCTCTCTCTTTTACACACACACACACACACACACACACACACACACACACACGCACGCACACACTGCCCTTCCTCCCCTCTGCCTCTGTTTCCTTCATGTTAGTTGTATGCTCCTTAGCATGCTCTTGCCCAATTTCTGCTTGCCCAGTGACCAGTTTCTTCCACATTTATATGACTAAGTTGGCACTGTGCTGTAGTGGCTTTCTGTTGTCTGCTAGTAGTGCCTGTGTTGCAGCTGTGAGGTGCTTTGTTGCGCATGTGAATGTACATATTCTTGTCATTGGTCACATGACCACCTATAGTGTGGCCACCTCACAACAGTTCAATAGAGTGGCTGATTTTACTGTGCAACCCTTTTCTTGGAATAACAGCACTGCAATGGTACTTGTACATAGATGAGCAGCATTGGATCATGCTACAACCCGTTTGATATTTACTGCTGCGCCACGTTGTTGGAAATCTTTTTAAATAACTCCTCCAGGATCTTTAAAAAGTACTGTAAAAGATTAGGAATAAGGATAAGTGTTCAGAATGTCAGATCCTGGCTATAGCTAACTTAGCAAAACTTAGTAAAAATAAAAATAAATCAAGTCCTCTTTCCAGAGGAAGAATCAGTGCAGTTAAGGGCTTAAGCAGATCTTTATTCAGTGATGGATGAGTGTTTTTGTCTAAACTCAGACAAGTAAAAAAGCACTGTTTGAACATTTAAAAAACTTTCTGAAGCATTCATGATGGCTAGAGACCATCATGCCAAAAGTCATTCCACGCAGAAATGCAGAATTGCAGACCATTTCATTTTTGTGTTATAGTAGCTGGAATATTGTCAGGCACTTTCTGTTTAGTGAATAAGTCATAAAACGCAAACGTTTGGATTTTCTACAACATGCCAGCATCATTATGATATGTAGAAGTAATTATCACTGATCAGTTTACAGTGTCATACATTTTAATTAGTTCCTCTGTGCCACAGAGAATGTCTAGAAGTACGTATATGTACATAAGACGAGTATATCTTTTTTTTTCCTGTATGGGTTTCTGCGAATTAACTAATACCATATGATGTTGTTTTAGGATTTACTGTCATTTGAACTAATGGATGCTAACATCACGCAAGATTTGGAGCGGGTACCACACAACACACCAGTAGGTAAGAACCATGTTTAGTGAGAGGCAGTGTGATGGTCTTAATTTAGGTTTCAGTACAAACTAGCAAAGTTCTTTGATGTTATATAGAGGCATTATGCTAAAAGATGTGTATTGAAAAAGGGCCGGCAGCTTTTTATCCAGGTCCTTGCACTGGAATGAGTTAGACAGGATGTCTCCTACAACACTATGAAACTGAGCTCAGAAAAGTGGTAGAGATTTTTAGCAGCCAGCTGAAGAAGGCATGCTAACCATTTGTGGACATGTCTGCTCTGATGAAGGGATGGGCTGATAGTATTAACTGCAGGTTTCCTGTCTTTACATATATCCTGGGTAGGACATTTCTTATGGCAGTGTGAGATTCTACAGGACTGTACACACATCATGTAGTGCAAAGTGTTTGCACTTTATTATCAGTAGTAATGTAACATTTGATGTTATGTTGTACGTATTTCAACTTGATTCTTGCTTGTTGTGTTCGGAGCCGATACTCTGCTTCGACTCGGCCATATCCTAAAGCTCGAGAGCTGCCACTCGCTTGAGACTAGACCTTATCCCAACAAGCCTAGCGAGAGTTACCCAGATCTCGTTTGCCGCTTGAAGCTTTGGGATTGTCTTGCGACGGGCTCAGGCTAAGTTGTAATCTGAAGTAGGAACTTCATTTGTCAGCAACCTGTGGGATACGGATCCGATCTCGGATCCGAGCCGGCAACTTCTAACATAGCATAGATCCGAGCTCCTAGCTCCTCCCCCTTACCCATAATCCCCTGCCTGCCCTAACTGACCTCAGATCTAGTTTGCCGCTCTTCAAGCAACAGCTAGGTTCAGAGCTCTTGGAGTTTTGTGAGGAAAAAAGTTTTTGTATTTTTTCTTCTGAGTGACTGGTTGTGTGTGTGATAGGTTTACCCTTTCTCCTTTTTATATATATATATATATAACATACTTGTTTTAATTTAAGTATAATTCTCCCTCCCCCGCTGGTCGTAGCGTGTGTGTGTGACTGAATTAGGGGCCTAGTGAGTGTGCTTTCCTACAGTATGTCGGAGGCCCCTAAGGCAGTTTTTTCGAAATGCACTGAGTGTGGTCACAAGCTTTCACCGGCTAATGGCCACACTCTGTGCATTAGGTGCCTTGGGGTTGAACACCTCTCTTCGGATTGCGCGATTTGCGCGATGTTCAACCCCAGGGCACTCAGGGATCGAAGGTCGAAGCTAGTTCTGGCGGGCCTTCTACCCCCAGACTCTGCTTCGGCCTCCGGTGCTTCGTTGCCCGCTACCCTCCCCTCCCCGGTAGCGGTCACCCCTGCCTCCCTTCCTCCGACCGGGACTCAACCTCCGGAGGATAGGGAGGCCAGGAAAGAGAAGCGGCGGGAGAAGCACCTTAAGCGGCGGGCCGTGGACTCTTCATCGGCCCCCGCCCGCCAAGAGGGCTTCCCCGTCCAAGTCTTCTTGATCTCCTCCTCCTCCTCCTCGGATCCGATCCCCTTGTTTCTCCCCGGGACCCAAGGAGGAGGTGATCCGGTCCCCGTCGAGGTCATCGAGGCGACACTCCAGGTCTGCCTCTGTGGCCTCGTCGAGGTCCACTTTTAACATGTCTGATGTGGATATGGACCGGATGATGAGGAGATTCATCCAGGCCCAGATGCAGATGGGAGTGCTCTTGCCTCCCCTCTGGGGGCTGACCCTTTTCGCTCCTATAGCTCCTTCTCCAACCCGCATTCCGGGCTCGGAGCCGAGCCACGTTGGATCCGGGGGTAGGTCGGAGCTGACCGTGCTGGGCACGTTGGCTCCGACTATTCCCTCGAGTCTGTCGGATCCGACCTCTCGGAGCCGTGGGCCGAGCTTCAGATCCGAGGGATTCGGTGTGCTTTCGGCTCCATCCCGGTCAGAGCACACTGGTCCTTCGGATCTGACGTTCTCGGCGCCGGGTCCGATCCCCGCTTCGGATCCGAGTGGGAATCGGATGTCAGATCCGTCTGAGAGTGGCTCCCCCTCTGCTTTCGCTGCGGTGGAGAGGGCACTGTCGAGTGCTTCCAGGCCTCCGGTCCTGGCTTCGGCTCCCTCCTGCATGCCTTCTCATCTGGTCCTGGCTCCCCTCATCCGGCCCTCTGGGCATCCTGCCTCAGCACCTTTAGGAGTTCCAGTGGAACAGGTTACAGCCCGTGAGGACTCCTCGGACAGCCCCCCCTGAGGAGATTCCCCACAAGGCAAAGTGCAAAAGGAGGCACATAGACTCCCCTGAGAGTCTCACAGAAGATATGGACTTGGATGAAGGGGAAGGCTCCCCGAGATCACCCCCTGAGGATGTCTCCTTTGGAGACATCATGGAAATGCTCAAAATCAGAGGTGGGTGGTCTGCCCCCAAGGCTTCCTCTGATGAGTCCGTATTCCTTGAGGCGTTCAAGGCAGGACCATCTACCTCTTGGGTGTCCCCTCCACCCGACCCCCTGGTGGATCTCATATCCTCTAGGGCTTGGAAGGAACCGGACACCGTAGAGCCGATCCCCAAGCGCCCAGACAAAATTTTGAGCCCCCCTGCAGAGAGATCACATTGGAGCAGAGGTCCCCCTGTGGATGCCATGTTGGTGGCTGCAGCCACTAAGAAAGAGTTGGCTCAGGAGAGCCCCACGGTTCATCCTCCAAGCAAGGAGTCTCGCGCGATGGACCATCTTGGGAAGCGGGCCTTCAGTTCAGTGACCTTCTCTGTGAAGGCCTTGAACTATATGGCACACCTAATTAAGGAATACGCTGCTTCCCCCCCGGGGTCCATGTCGGAGGGAGATGAGAATTTGTACTCTTCCCGAATGGCCACCCTCCACTCTATCTCTAATACCTCTATGCGGCTATTGTCTCATGCTACAGAGGGAGCCGCTAGAGCAGGCGGAGTCGGGCTTGTCATGAGGAGACAGGCCTGGCTCCGTCACTGTGACTTCTCGTAACCCTTTAAGGCGTCATTCGCGAATGCCCCTTTTGATGGTTCTGCACTGTTCGGCAAAACCATTCGCGACACTCTTGTCCAGAGTGAGAAAGACGGGAAGACCTTGTCTGCCGTTGGAGTCCGCTTCTCTGCGCCCCAGAGGTCCTTTTCCAAGAACCAAAAGGGTCAGAAGAAGATGTGGTTCCGAAAATCGCATCAATCTCAGTCTGCTCAGGACAACCAGTCCTCTCGTGGCAGAGGAGGTCAGGGAGGACGCCGCCCCAGAGGCAGAGGGGGTCCGAGGAATTTTGGGTCCAGAGAACCTTTCTCTGAGAGGTCCATGCAGAACCCCTGAGGGGTTTCCCGACTGCTCCACTCTGGAGGCAGTTGGGGGGAGTTTTTCAAAGCACCTGGCAAAATGGGAGTCCATAACAACAGATCGCTGGGTGCTTCGCATTATATCCAGAGGTTACCTAATTCCCTTCATAGCCAACCCCAGAATCATCAGCCTTCCCGACGTCCCACCCAGTCAAAAGAAGGCGGCCACTGCAGAAATTCATCAGCTTTTACAAAAAAGAGCCATCCAGCCCGTCCCCCCAGATCAAGTCGGATCAGGGTTTTACTCCAGGTTCTTTCTGGTGCCAAAAAAGACGGGGGACTTGAGGTCCATCCTCGACCTCTCTTTCCTAAATCTGGCGGTACCCAAACAAAAGTTCCGAATGGTCACGTTGCAATCCGTCCTCCCCTTATTGCGGGAGGACGACTGGATGTGCTCTATAGACCTCAAGGATGCGTACTATCACGTTCTAGTGGACAGGCGTTCCAGGAGGTTCCTCCGCTTCCGGCTGGGAGCCAGTCACTTTCAATTCAGGGTCCTCCCCTTCGGTCTCACCTCAGCCCCCAGGGTGTTCACCAAGGTCCTAGCGGTAGTAGTGGCCCACCTGAGACTCCAGGGAATTCAGGTCTTTCCATACCTGGACGACTGGCTCCTCACAGCCCCAACAAGGCATCTACTTTGCTCAGGCAGGGACTATTTTCTCGGTCTGGCTCCACTATTAGGATTAACCATCAACATGACCAAATCCTCTATCATCCCTACACAGATGCTAGATTTTATAGGGGCAAGACTGGATTCCAGACCGATGCTTGCATTCTTGACTCCAGATCGACTTCGGAACCTGATGTTACACGTGCAGGCCATTCTTCATCTGCAAACTCCTTCGGCGGAATTTATTCTGAGGGCCCTAGGATCTATGGTGGCTGCAATCCCTCTGCTACCATTGGCCCGATTGAACATGAGGGTTCTACAGTGGACCCTCCAGGTACAATGGTCCCTGTCTTGCAACCCTCTGTCTCACCCCGTTTCCTTAAGCAAGGTTTGCAGAAAATCGCTCCTGTGGTGGCTCCAGTCTCCCAACCTCCACACGGGCCATCCCTTCTCACTACCTCCACCAGTCGACACAGTGACCATGGACGCTTCTTGCCTGGGGTGGGGTTGGGGCATTTTTCAGGCAGAACAGTCCAAGGCACTTGGAACGACGTAGAGACCTCTTTGCATATCAACGTCCTAGAAAAGAGAGCGGTGCTTTTGATGTTGCAAGCACTACACAACTTTCTTCCGGTAGGTACAATTGCGGTACAGACAGACAACATGTCGGTAGTCTGGTACATCAACAAACAGGAGGGAACCAGGTCTTACCCCCTTTGCCGCGAGGCCATGTGAGTGTGGGAATGGGCGATTTCCACCAACCGCTTTCTCATAGCAACGCACATTCCGGGACGGTCCAACATTTTAGCGGACAGGCTCAGTCATACTATCCTGACTCCTTACGAGTGGTCTCTCAACCACCGAGTGGCAGAGCAAGTATTTGCCCGATGGGGGCGACCTTGTTGCGATCTTTTTGCCTCTCCTTCAAACACAAAATGCAATGATTACTTCGCTCTGATCCCCCCTCCGGGGAAGTCCCAGAGAGACTCTCTAGTTCATGCTTGGCCTCCCGGTCTGCTTTATGCTTACCCTCCTCTACCCCTGATGTTGAAATTGTTACAGAAAGCCAGGCAGCTGGGGAGCAGAATGATCCTCATTGCCCCAGTCTGGCCTCATCAGACGTGGTTCCCTTACCTATGGTCTCACCTAGTGTATCCACCATGGATTCTGGATCCCATTCCGGATCTCATCTCTCATCCTCTCGGTCTTCTGACTCTGAACCTGGTCAACCTCAAGCTGACGGCTTGGTTGCTCCAGTTCCACTCCTCATAAGGACTCCCGGGATCTCATCACCGGTCAAAGCCATTCTTGTAGCAGGTCACAAGCCTTCCACCAGGAAGGTTTATTGGAGTAAGTGGAAACGTTTCACCATTTGGGCAAAACACCGTCGTTTAGACCCATTTACAGCCCCGATATCATCAATTCTAGATTTTCTAACCTCTCTCTTTCACCAGGGGGCTAGTTCTTCCACAGTCAAGGTACAGCTGGCAGCAATCTCATACTACCATGTGGGGCAAGAGTCTGGTCCTATTATCACTTCCAAACTGTGTAAGACCTTCCTCAAGGGCACCTTCCTCCTTAGGCCTCCAGTTAAAAGGTGGTACCCCCATGGGATTTATCCTTAGTCTTGCAGGCCTTGACTGGTCCCCCATTCGAACTGGCTGCCACGGTTGATCTCAAATTTCTCTCTTGGAAGACAGCCTTTTGGTGGCCATAACTTCAGCCAAATGGGTATCGGAATTGCAAGCCCTTTGTGTCAAACCACCATATTTGGTTTTTCACCCGGATAGGGTTTACCTCAGAATCAACCCGTCCTTTCTACCCAAGGTATCTTCAGAAGCGAACATCAATCAATCCATCAATCTCCCAGTGTTTTTCCCCAACTTTCATAACAAAGGAGAGTACAAGCTTCATTCCTTGGACGTACACAGACAATTACGTTTTTATATCCACAGAACTGCTGGTCATAGGCAATCCGATCAGTTGTTTATCTCCTTTGCCAAAAGTAATTTCGGAAAATCAGTTTCTAAGATTTCTCTAGATGGATCTCGAGTTGTATTCTGTTAGCATATCAGAGTAAGGCCTAGACCTCAAGGAGTCCGTGCTTATTCTACTAGGGCGTTGCCACTTCTGGCCTTGCTAGGGTTCCACTGGATGACATTTGTTCCGCAGCCACTTGGGCTTCATCTCACACCTTTATCAGCCATTTATAAAGTAGATGTTGTTTCCTGAGGTAGAGCATCCTTTGGCTCTGGGTGCTCGAATATCCTTCCATGAAGGCCACCCAAGACTTAGGTAGCTGGGGACTCTGTCCCACAGGTTGCTGACAAATGAAGTTCCTACTTCAGATTAAGAAGTTATGTACTCACCATAATGTTCCATCTGAGTAGGTATCTTCATTTGTCTGCAACCATTCCCCCCCCCCTCCTTCCCACTGACCGATTGGATCGCTCTTGTGTTATTAGCATATGTTCCCATTGGGACACCTGTTATCTGTTGTGCTATGGGGCAAACTTGATCTGAGGTCAGTTAGGGCAGGCAGGGGATTAGGGGTAAGGGGGAGGAGCTAGGAGCTTGGATCTATGCTATGTTAGAAGTTGCCGGCTCGGATCCGAGATCGGATCCATATCCCACAGGTTGCAGACAAATGAAAATACCTACTCAGATGGAACGTTATGGTGAGTACATAACTTCTTATTTTTTTCTTCTTTTTTTTTTTTTTTTTTGCAAGAATCTTGATATTTCTTAATTGTAGTATTCCTTGTAGTTAGGAGGTTCTGTTTAGGTGCTTCATGTCTGTCGCCCTATTTTTGCTATTTGTTGTTGAGGATGTAATTTCCCTCTGTCAGGCCTACTAATCCCCCATGAATCCGTTTGAGTTAGAGGATTCATTTTCTCCTCTTGTTTTCAGCCTGTTTTAGTTAGAGGGCCTTTTCCCCCCATTTTTACTTCCCCTTTTCCAGGGGAGCTCACCGTTTAAGTTAGAGGCATCTCCCCAGTCGGAGAAGTTGTCGTTTAACTTAGAGACCCCCCCCCCCCCGTTTTTCCATCTTCTTTAAAAAAAAAAAAAAACTCATCTTTTCGGTCTGTTTTGGCTGTTTTTTTTTCTTCCTGCTACTGTTATTAATAATTGTTGTGGTAATTACTCTGTTGTATATCAGACATGTCCAAGGAGTCGTCAAAAGAATCCAAGCCTTCAAGATTCAAAAAATGTGATTCCTGCACACACAAGATGTCATTGACCGATGGCCATACTAGTTGCGTGTAATACCTGGGAGCCATTCACCTGCAGGACTCTTGTTCCATTTGTCATGGTTTTAGCTTTAAGGTCCTGTAGGACCGGAAAAATAAGTTTATTCTGAGAGGGTTACTAAAAGCGCCCTTTGAGATATCTGTGGAAGGGGATCAGGCTGGCAAATCTGATAGGCCCTCCAAGAAAGCATCTTCGTCGGCTCTGAGCTCGGAACCGTCGAAGGCTCAAGACAAGAAAACAAGTTCGTCAGATCTGAAGTCATTTGGGTCCATCAAGATACAATCTCCTTCGGTTCCTCCAGTGTCCTTGGAACTGACCAGGAGCCGTAAAAGAAACTGTTCTCCCTCCTTGGAGCCAGTGCATTCTGTACCGCAGTCTCCTCTGTTCCAGTCTGTGACAGGTAGTCACCGCTCGTCCACCCATTCCTTTCGATCATCCAGGAGCCTTTCTGATGATGATGTGGAGAGAGTGGTGAAGAGGTTACTTAGGACTCTGACCTTGGCAAAAATTTTATCGAGCCCAGCCTATGTAGATGTGGAGCCAACTGTCCAGCCTACTTTGTTGTCTATTCCTCCTTCGACTCACTTGAGTTTGGAGCCGGATTGCATGGAAGTCATTGTGGAACCATCGGACCCAAAAACCACTGGTCTCTCTGGTCCAATGTCTGCTTCGATCTCTTCGATACCACCTTCTGTCAAGGGATCTGGGGGCCGAGACTCCCTCATCGGCTCCGAGGGGGAAAGTGGGATCTGACCCTTGTCGGTTCCTACTCTCCCACTCTGGGCTTCGGTGTATGTGAGTTTGGCTCCTACAACAGCCTCGGAGCCATCGCCCTTGGTGTGGGGGACGTCTCCAGGCTCTTCAGAGCCGGATCATGGTGCCTGAGGTGATGAGTGTGCTGTACTCCCAGACTGCTCCACCCTCTGCTTCAGCTGCTCGGTCCCCTTTGGGGCTGCTGTCTTAACTCCATTCCACTCCTCCTCCATCCAAAATTTAGGGAACCAGTGCCCCAGGCCACCCCCTCTAGCAACCCCCCCTCTTCTGAAACCTCCCCAGAGTACCCCTCTGAGGAGGTCCCTCAGAAGAGGACTTGTAAGAGGAAGCGTATAGACTCCCCCGAGTCGCTCACTTCAGACACAAATTTAGAGGACTCGGACGGATCCCCACGGTCCCCCTCGGAGGATGTCTAATTTTCAGACATCCTGGAAATCCTCAGGCAGAGGGGTGGCTGGAAATCCCTTTCCCCTTCTGAAGATGAGTCCATGTACCTGGAGGCTTTTGGCTCCCAACCCTCCACCTCTTGGGTGTCTCCTCCTTTCGACCAGCTACTGGGGGTGGTCAGTCGAAAGGCGCGGAGCTCTCCAGAATCTATGGAACCGGTTCCGAGGAGGCCCAATAAATTTATCACAGCACCAGAGGACAAGCTTTTCCTGACTAAGGGTGTTCCCAGTTGATGCTATGGTGGTTGCAGCAGCCACAAAGAAGGATTTAGCAGAAACTTCTTCTGTCCATCCGCCGAACAAGAAGTCCCTTACGATGGACAGATACAGGAAAAATGTGTTTTCATCAGCGGCCTTTTCCCTTAGGTCACTGAATTATTTGTCCCATTTCACTCTTCACCAGAGGGATCTCCTGAAAGAGCTTGGAGATGCTCGTCAGGATCCTACAACTGTGGGAGCTTCAGACAAGACTGCTTCCCAGCTTGCGACCTTGTCTTATATAGTCAACTCCTTCATGCGACTCATCTCTTATGCAGCCGATGGAGTGAGCAGCGCTGCGGGCGCAAGAATTGCCTTACAAAGACATTCCTGGATGCACCTTTGCGAGTCCATGGAGCCCTTCAAGTCCTCCTTTACCAATGCCCCATTTGATGGCTCATCATTGCTCAGGTCTAAGGTAAAATAGACTCTTACCAGGTGTGAGGAAGATGGCAAAACTCTGTCTGCCATGGGAGTATATTTCTCTGCGCTTATTAGACCTTCTCCCAAAGGTCAAAAAGGCGTGAAAATGTGGTTCTGGAAATTCCAGGGAGCTTCGGCTGATGCATGTGGTGATTTTTCCCCCAGGAGCAAAGGGGGAAATAATAACGGGAGATGCCGCTCTTGTGGCAGAGGGGACCCGCAGAATCAGGGCGACAGATATGTTCTCTGGTAGGCCCTTCCAGCATTCCTAAAAGGAGGCCCGCCTGTCCACCTCTGGAGGCAGTTGGGTCAGATTGTCACTGTACCCAGAAGCCTGACAAAGTATCACAAAAGACACACGGGTACAGTCTGTAATATCCAGGGGATACAGCATTCCCTTCTCCATGCCACCTTTTCCCAGAAAACAAAAATCAGTCCTAGATATGCCACCCAATCTACAGGATCAAGCAAACCTAGAAGTTCAAATGTTGCTAGAAAAACGAGCCATCCAAGAAGTCCCCGCAGCATTTGGATCAGTAACTTACTCATGGTTCTTTTTAGTTCCAAAGAAAACAGAGTACTGGAGACCCATTTTGGATCTCAGTAGGCTGAACAAGTCTGTAAAGAAAATAAAGTTCCAGATGGTGACACTGCAGTCCATTCTTTCATTTCTGGGAAAGGACAATTGGATGTGCTTCATCGATCTCCAGGATGCGTACTACCACATTAGGATGGACAGGTGATCCAGGAGATATCTACGCTTCCAGCTGGGAGCCAGTCATTACCAGTTCAGAGCTCTGCCCTTTGGTCTTACTACAGCCTCCAAAGTGTTCAACAAATGCATAGCAGTAGTTATGGCTCACCTGAGGCGTCTAGGATTCCGGGTGTTTCCATATCTAGATGACTAGCTAATATAGGTTTTAAAAAAAAAAAGAAAGAAATCTATATTTATGCAGGGGGGCTTCACCCCCCCACACCCCCCTACTTTAATATTCTCACTCTGAGACCGCACTACAGTGAGGAAAAGGGAATGTTCCCTTATCCACACCATAGTGCAGTTCAAACATACTTTACGCGAAAGTGCTTCTTCGGTGAAAAGCACTTTCGCGCAAGTATGCCAAACCGAAATTAGTTTTGGTGATCCATATATGTATGTGTGTGTGTGTGTGTGTGTGTGTGTGTGTATATATATATATATATATATATATATATGTTTAGTCTAGTGTTATGGATTATCACAAACGAGATCTGGGTAACTCTCTCTAGGCATGTTGGGATAGGGTCTAGCCTCGAGCCAGTGGCAGTTCTCGAGTTTTAGGATACGGCTGAGTTGGAGCCGAGTATCTGCTCTGAACCCAACAAGCAAGAAAGAAGGCGAGATCATGGACAACAAACATGGAACGTTATGGTGAGTACATAACTTCTTTTTCCTTTTCATTATTGTATTGAGATGTTTCAGTTACAACACCATAATTTTCTGTAACATTTAGAGGAGTAGTAAAAAATATTTTATTACTACAATGTTAGGACACATTCCATTTTTCATGATCTTGATTTTAAGTGATGAGTATCAGTATTTCAGAATGCTTATAATCTCAGCTCTGTGGCATAGGGAGATAAAACTGTGACTATGACCCACATAACCTGAGTTTAATTAGTAGCTGAAGCACTTAAAAAGCCATTTAGGGAAGGATAGGAAGGAGTGCCAAATTCTATGTTTCCTAGCATGGGAGGGAAGGATTGGTGGTATATGGCTGTTTTGCCCACACACACACACACACACACACACACACACACACACACACACACACACACACACACACTGGATATAAAAAGTGTACACACCCCTGTTAAAATGCTAGGTTTTTGTGATATAAAAAAATAAGACCACAATAAATAATTTCAAAACTTTTCCCACCTTTATTGTGACCTATAACCTGTACATTTAAAATGAAAAACAAATCTGTTAGGGGAAAAATGTAAAAAAATAAAAAACGTACAATAAGTGGGTGCACAAGTGTGCACACCCTTAAACTAATACTTTGTTGATGCACCTTTTGATTTAATTACAGCATTCAGTCTTCTTGGGTACACACCTGCCATCAATTAAAGATACTCTTATTAACCCCAAATAAAGTTCAGCTGTCGTATTAAGGATTTTCCTGACATTTACTCAGTTGCCTTCTACAGCAAAAGCCATGGTTCGCATAGAGTTACAAAGCATCAAAGAGATCTCATTGTTGAAAGGTATAAGTCAGGAGAAGGGTACAAAACAATTTCCACAGCATTGGATATACCATGGAACACAGTGAAGACCATTATCAAAAAGTGGAGAAAATATGGGAAAACAGTAACGTTACAAAAATCTGGACATCTCCCCAAAATTGATGAAAAGACAAGATGAAAACTGGTCAGGGAGGCTGCCCAAGAGACCTACATCAACACTGAAGGAGCTTCAGGAACATGTCCTTCATGGATGCATCTGCAGTCATAACAGCTGGGTTGTCCTGTCGTCAGGCAGCCCGTCAGTCGGCCGGATTCCAAAGTCCGGGTCCGCCTCGCTGATGTCGCTCTTCATCCGACGCCATCTCTGTTGGACTTCGGTATAAAGGCATCAGCCGACGCCATCTTCCCCAGTCTTTCTTGCGCGGCGCCAAGCAAAAGCTGTTCGCAAGTGCCGGTCGGTCGGATCCAGAGATTTTCTACCGAATACTACTCAAGACTTCTAAAGCTAAGCACCCGCTGGGGACTCTTTCTTGCCTCAGCCGATGTCAGAAAAGTTAATAATTGTTTAACCTGTGGGAAACAAATACCTCATAAAGATTTCCATTCTTACTGTCTGCCTTGTTTAGGCCCAGCCCACGACGTAGCAGCCTGTTCGCCTGTGCTTCTTCAACCGAAACGCTTAGGCCGGTCGGAGTTTGCAGAACAGTTTTTCGGTTCTGACTTTGCTTACATTATGTCGCCGGAACCTCCGACTACATCTGCCAAAAACGCAAAGAAAGACCGACACTCAGGGTCCGTGGTTTCGCTGAAACCACGCTTAAGCAAATCGGCGAGTGTCTCGGTTTCGGCCGAAACCGAAAAACTGATATAGCTACAGCCGAATCTATCTCTGCACTTGAGGCCCCTGCTACAAATATTGAATCGGCCTCTGAAACTTTACCCACTGACTTATCAGACACCATTCCCCTGGATGTCTCTACCCCAGCACGTGGTGCTGCTAGGCCTCCAGCTGCCATGTCCATTAAGGCCTTCGCCAGGGCTAAAGCAGCCAAGTCTACCAAATCAGTGCCTGTTAAACCACCCTCAACCAGGCCCACTACCAGTTCTCAAATGCTCACCTTGGCAGAAGATTTGATTTCTTTAATTAGAGGATCTCAACCTCACCCAGACAGGGCCTCTCAGCCCCCAGATAAGAGACCTAGGGCAGAGCCCCTGAGCCAGTGTCCTCTGATGATTCTGCAGATGAATCAGACATTACTGACCAGCCAGAGGCTCCTTTTCTAATTTTGAGGATTCTGATGCTGAAGAATCCATTCCAGCTGCTTCCCTCCTGAAGAATTCTCCTTTGGGGAAACCTTGCATGCCATGAGAGCAGTTCCAATGGCAGCAACAAGAATTCTCAGATTCAAAAGACTTAGAACCTTTCTGCACCTTCCACAGCACAGGCCCTTAGCTATACCTCCTGTTCTTTCTGTGGTAGATGACGCTTTTAATGATGTCTGCTCTGCTCCAGACTCATTACCCCAGCCCCTGCCAAACCAGACAGATTTTACAGGGTGCCTGACACTCATCACCACCTTTACAAGGCCCCTTGCAGACACAGAAACTATATCCCAGGGTCCCAAGGCAGTTGTCGACCATAGCTAAAACCCTACTCCTTCTGAAAGGGAAGCAAGGTCATTAGACAGATGGGGTAAAAGTATACACTTCAGCTACTCTCTCAGCTAGAGCTTTAAACTGCCAGTTTCACATGATACAATACCAAGAGTTTATGCTTGATCAGTTAACTAAAAATTAACCACTGATGAAGCTCTTGACAAGAAATATGTATTAGAAATGGTAAATAACATACAACAGGTTAGTAACCATTCCTTAAAATGTGGCTATGATGCACCGGAGGCTTCATTTAGATCAGCCATGACTGGCACAGTGATAAGAAGGCATGCATGGCTAAAGGAGCAAGCTCTACCAGATCATGTTAAAGCTAAATTGTTAGATGCTCCTATGGATAAGACAAGTTTGTTTGGTGCACCTGCCCAGCAGGTTATGAAGAAAATGGAAGAAAAGGCAAAATCAGTTCAAACTGTTAAAGATTTCCTGCAGGTTCAACCCCCAAGGTTTAGCAGGAACTGGCCTGCCAAGAATTGGTCCTTTCCTGACTCCACAAGATTTCAAAGGGGCAGGAATAGACGCTCCAGAGGCAGAAACCAAACCAGAGGAAGTGCCTACAGAGGACGACAGTGGCAAGGTAACAACAGAGGCACAGACACAGCCACTGCCACTACTTCAACACAGCCACAGTGACTTACTCCTAAAACCGCCTACCAGGGAGCAAATAGCAGCTCCACTAGGCGGAAGGTTAACTTTATTTGCAAAGAACTGGCACCACATAACAAAAGACAAGTGGATTCTGCAAATTATAAATCAAGGTTACCGATTCCACTTCCACACTATACCAGTCAAAAGAGGAATGCCAAATCTACCTCCAAATCAAAAAACAGAAGCTTTACAACAGATAATGGAGTTAGCAAACATGAGAGCTGTGGAAAAAGTGCCTGCAGCAGAGAAAGGAAAGGGGTTCTACTCCAGACTGTTCCTAGTTCCAAGAAAGGAAAAAAGTTGGAGACCAATTCTCGACCTGTCCACCTTGAATACATACATCATTGTCCCAAAATTCAAAATGCTGACCCTACAGCAACTTCTTCCCATGCTGGGCAAGGAGTGTTGGCTGGTAACTCTAGATCTCAAGGAGGCATACCTGCACGTCCCTATTCGACCAATCTGCAGAAGATACCTCAGATTTCTTGCAGGATCAGAGCACTATCAATTCTCAGCATTGCCTTTTGGCTTATCTACTGCGCCCAGAGTATTCACAAAATGCCTGGCATCAGTAATCGCATACTGCAGACTGCAGGAATTCATATTTACCCATACCTGGACGACTGCCTGCTACAAGGGGACAACAAAAGCAAGTTGACAACAGATTTGCAAAGGGTCATTTACTTGCTACAAGCATTGGGATACACAGTCAATCTACAAAAGTCAAGACTGATACCATCCCAAACAAGGACATTCTTGGGAGCGGAATTGGACACAGTCAGACAGATGGCATTCCTAACTACAGAAAAACAAAAAGAACTCCCTCTTTACTTCTTGTCGCTAACAAAGCTGAACAAATTAACAGCAAGAAAAGTTCTGCAGGCCTTGGGCTTCATGGCATCATGCATAATTTTGGTTCCATTTGCCAGGCTACATATGAGAAAACTACAGTGGTACCTACGGAATTTATGGTCCCAACACAGACACAGCCTCGAAACAGAAATCCCACTAATTCCATGCTTAAAACAGGAGTTCCTATGGTGGGCCCAGGCATGCCGGTCCAACCCAGGCCTTCCCTTTCACAGATGTCAAGCAAGCCAGAGCATTACAACAGATGCTTCAGACCTAGGATGGGGCCCACATGTTGGACAAATGCGTGCAAGGATTGTGGACTCAGGATCAACTTCACCTGCACATCAACCTAAAAGAAATGCTGGCTGTAAAACTGGCTATCCAAAAGTTCAGACCATTTCTCAAAGAAGGCCAGCTGTTGATAAGGACAGACAACACCACAGTCATGTGGTACATCAACAAACAGGAGGCACTCATTCATACCCCTATGCAGAATGACTTTGGAACTGTGGACCCTGGCACTCAGCTACAACATCCAGCTGCAAGCAAGATTTGTACCAGGAAAAGAAAATACTCTAGCGGACATTTTAAGCAGGACCACATCAGATGCTCACGAATGGCACCTGCACCCGGACATCTTCAGGACCATTACAAAGAAGTGGGGAATGCCTCAGATAGATCTATTTGCATCTCCTCACAATCACCAACTCAAAAATTCTGCACAAGGACATTCCACCCACTAGCATGGAAAGTGGATTCGCTCTCCTTCAGCTGGAAGGGCCTAACAGTTTATGCATTCCCACCTCTCCCTTGATACACAAAGTACTCCTAAAAATCAAGGAAGAACATCCAAGGATAATCCTGATAGCTCCAAACTGGCCAAGACAACACTGGTATCCACTACTAAGGAGCTTGTCTCGAACAATATGTGGCCAATACCCTGATGCCTTTGATGCTAACTCAGAACAACTACAGCACCATACATCCAAACCTGAAAACCTTACAACTGACTGCATGGAACATCACATAGCAGCAGCTAATCAGGAACTTTCCCAAAGAGTTAAAGACATTATTCTTGAAGCACGCAGACCTTCAACAAGAAGAAACTACGCTGGAAAATGGAAAAGGTTTGCCAGTTGGAGTTCTGAAAGAGGAAAAGATGTGTCAAACATAGATATACCTAACATCCTGGAGTATCTGGCAACTTCTCCATTCAGGCCTGTCCTACTCCTCCATCAAGATACATGCATCAGCTATTTCAGCAGAATACAACTTTGATCCACCTGTTTTTCACACCCTCTGCTCAGACAATTTCTCAGAGGAATCAAGAATGTAAAACCTCCAAGAAAACCACCATTACCAGCTTGGGACTTAAACTGTACTAGAAAAGTTGACACTATCACCCTTTGAGCCAGCAGCAACAGCAGACTTACAACACCTGTCATGGAAAACTGCTTTCCTACTGGCAATTACCTCAGCAAGGAGGGTTTCAGAACTACAGGCCCTAATGGCAGTGCAACCCTTCCTAATCTTCCACCAAGATAGAGTATCCATGAGGACTAATCCAACATTTATGCCTAAGGTGGTATCCAGAGTGTCTTTAAACCAGGCAATCCACCTACCTACCTTCTTTCCCAACCCACAAAACAGAGGGAAAGAATACTGCATACCTTGGATGTACATAGACAGCTACGCTACTACTTGGACAGAACCAAAAGCAGCAGAAAGACTGACCAACTTTTGTGGCCTATGCAACAGGAAGAGAGGGAAAAGCTATTTCCAAACAGACAATCTCCAAATGGATAGGAAATTGCATACGATTCTGTTACTCCTTCCATGGAAAACCAATTCCACAGAACATAAGACCTCATTCTACAAGGGCAACAGCCACTACCACAGCCTTCTTACGAGGAGTGGCTACCAAAGACATTATTGAGGCGGCTACTTGGACCTCCGTGCATACATTTGCCAAGCATTACAATTTGCCTCTATATTCCAGATCCCGAGCAGGGTTTGCCACTGCTGTACTGCAAGGGATCCTAAACACACCATAATCTATCTTTATCCTCCTCCCCCTAGTTGGCTATGGTATTCTACCCAGCTGTTATGACTGCAGATGCATCCATGAAGGACATAGTACAGTTTTGTACCTACCATAAATGTAGATGTCCGAACTGGATAGCATCTGCAGTCAGGATTACCCTCCCTCCTTCCCTCTGAGGTACTCCTAGGGTGTTTACCCTCCTAATAGCTAGCTGATGGGGAGTCTTTTATGGTGTATTTGTTTGTATATATGTACATACATGCTTATTTTTGTGGTTACCTCTATCCTTTGGAAACATTGGCATCTATCCAAAATTTTTAGCCTTCAGGAGGGCTTCTGGCATCTGGGGCAAGAAACACTGAGGAAGATGGCGTCGGCTGATGCCTTTATACCCGAAGTCCAACAGAGATGACGTCGGATGAAGAGCGACATCAGCCGAGGCCGGACCCGGACTTTGGAATCCGGCCGACTGACGGGCTGCCTGACGACAGGACAACCCAGCTGTTATGACTGCAGATGCTATCCAGTTCGGACATCTACATTTATGGTAGGTACAAAACTGTACTTTCTAGCAAGTATTGGTTGTGTACTACATGTGACAACAATCTCCCGTATTCTCCATATGTCTGGACTATGGGGTAGGGTTGCAAGATGGAAGCCTTTTCTTACACAGAAAAACACCCAGGCCTGGCTAAAATTTGCAAAACAACACATCAGGACTCCCAAAAGCATGTGGAAAAATGTGTTATGGTCTGATGAGACCAAGGTTGAACTTTTTGTTGACCATTCCAAAAGGTACGTTTGGCACAAAAACAACACTTGGCATCACCAAGAGAACACCATCCCCACGGTGAAGCATGGTGGTGGCAGTATCATGCTTTGGGGTTCCTTTTCAGCTGGAACTGGGGCTTTAGTCAAGGGAAAGGGAATTATGAAGAGTTCCAAATACCAGTCACTTTTGGCCCAAAACCTTCAGATGTTGGCTAGAAAGATGAAGAGAACTTCAACAATGACCCCAACATACATCCAAATCAACAAAAGAATGGCTTCACCAGAAGAAAATGAAAGTATTGGAATGGCCCAGACAGAGCCCAGACCTAAATCCAATAGAAAATCTGTGGGGTGACCTGACGAAAGGGCTGTGCACAAGAGATGCTCTCGTAATCTGACAGATTTGGAGCACTTTTGCAAGGAAGAGTGGCCAAATATTGCCATGTCAAGATGTGCCATGCAGATATTCCTACCCAATAAGACAGAGTACTGTAATTAAATCAAAGTTGCTTTAACAAAGTATTAGTTTAAGGGTGTGCACACTTATGCAACCAGCATATTGTATATTTTTTATTTTTTATATTTTTTTCATCTAACAGATTTGTTTGTTTTTCAATTGAATTGTACAGGTTATAGGTCACATTAAAGGTGGGAAAAGTTTTGAAATGATTTATTGTGGTCTCATTTTTTATATCACAAAAAACCTGGCATTTTAACATGGGTGTGTACATTTTCTATATCCACTGTATGTAAGCAAGGGTTTGAAGGTGAAGCAACGTTAACCAGAGAAAGAGTTGGCCTTCCAAGCCCGACATGGCATCTCTCATTAGCATGTGGGTGGGAGTACTCACATGTAAGGATAGGCGTAGTGGTTTCTCACAGTGATATAGGTGCCCCCGTCAGCTACCTGTGGGTGGTGGTAAGACCATAACACGGAAACCTCTTGATGGCTACCTAAAAGACAGCCTCCATAATATGCTCGTGCCCTACAAGGAATGAATGGGCTGGTTGATCATATGACTGATGATCAATAGAGTGAGGAGAATAGAAATTATATAAATATTGTAAGTAACACACATTTTTTTTTTTCATTCTGAAAGTTGTCAGTATTGTCTGTGGTTTAGCTCAAATCTGCATGTGTCTCTGATATTTTAGGACACTAATATCTGTCACACACTATCCAGATCAAACCATGCACTTGTTTCAGCCGTCTTCAATTCCTAATGTATGTAAAGGTTGGATGAATTATGTTTGCTATGCAAGTGGTTTTCAGATTCTGAATCATTCAGAATGTATTCAACTTTCTCCCATTTTATTGTAGAGTTCTTTTTTCATGCTACCTCTGTTGGTCTAATTTTTTGGATTTTAATTTGTTGCATGTTCATAATTCACATTGTTGGGTCATGAAATCTTGTGTCTCCCTGGCGAAGTGTAGAAGAAGGGTGTATGTGGATGGTAAGTTGTACCAAAGGTCTTTCAGAATCAGTGTGCTTTGTTTGGGTGTGGAACATGTACTTTGTAATTTGTGACATGAATTTCAGGACACCACTAAGAGCAGGAAGTTAATTATGCAAGCCTTGTACATGAAGAAGAGGAAAACTGGTGGTTATGGCTAGGATTCTTGTAATTTCAATGATCAGAAGGGCAGTGGACTGAAGTTTTGAAAACTGATCTCTAATTTATCCTTTTTTCTGAGGTTCAGTGATCTCAGAATTTCATGCTGTCAAAGTAGTGATGCTTGTAGCTTCATTAAGGAACTGCATGTTTGTTGATAAGCCTGAAATGTAGGTCATGTCACAAGTTGTGAAGTAAATTTATACAGAATTTACATTACATTACCATTCTTCAAGGTGAGAACTCTGGTGAAACGAAAGATAAAATATAAAAAGTGCATAAGAAAAAATAAGACAGATAAAGATCTGAAATTTTTTAAAAGTGGTTTAAAAGGAAGAGAAACAGCAACATTTGGGAAGAAATCTCTGATGCCTTTATTACGTAAGGATGGTAAAGACCCATCAGACCCACCTTCATGCTGACCAATTTCAATTTTAAATAAGGATTGTAAATGTTTGTCTATACTAGCTAAAAGAATGGCAAAGGTGTTGCTGAAATTGAGATGTTGATAAATGTGGTTTTGTGCAGGGGAGAGGAATGTTAAGTTAAAGACTTGCTCTGATAGGTTTTTAGCTGAATCTGGAATAGAAGCTGCTGTTAAAAAGGGGATAATTAGTAGGTCATATTAAATATTGCATAAAAACTATAAGAATCAATCTAAGGAAGTTAACAAAAAATGAGAAGAGAGACTGGAAAATCAATCTACAAGAGAACAGTATGAGGATATATGTATGGCTCCCAATTATGCAACAAGTCCAGAAAGTTTATGATCTTTGCTTGGAAGTTTTTTCATAGGTATTTTTAAACCCCAAGCAGACTTTAAAGAGTTTTTCCTCAGGTAGCTAGCAGATGTTGGTGTGATGAGCAAGAAAAGCATAACTGGGAGCATGTGTTTTGGGAATGTAATCAGTTGACAGGTGTTAAAAATTCTCTACAGAGTGTGTCAGAAATACTGGGTGAGCAAATGTCTGTTAACTAAAGATATGAATTTTTTTGAGCATGGTCACAGGATCTGGATTGGTTAGACATAAATCCTTATTAAGTTTAAATATGTTGACTGCCTAAACAGGAATTACTAGAAAATTGAAATTAGAGTCTAAACCAACTGTATTTAAAGTTTGGAATATCATAAAGGCGATAAAAGAACTGGAAGAGGGATGTTTAGAAAATAGAAGAAACAATTGCATAGAAGTAAATGGAAATTGTGGGAACAATACTTGCAGAATACTGGTCAGAAGGAAGACGAAGAAGAGTGAGGTTTAAGGGAAGGCAGGAATTCAGCAATTTATGTAATGTTGGATTGATAATTGCTGAGAAAAGTCGTGTGATGTATAATGTTTGTAAATGGAAAAATGTTAATGTGGGTTGGTTTCCTTTCTGTTAATGTATGTGTGCCTGTATCTTGGGTGTTCATTAAAGGTGTTGAAAAACTTAAGACAGTCAGAGGGGAAATAAAAGACAAACTGCTATACCTGCAGAGGTTATTACACTTGGCATGGTGTTCCCATTTCTGAAACCTTTTTTCAGTTTCTGCTACAGAAAGTGAATTTGTGATACATTTGAGGGAACAGACAAAGGTCTAATCTAACCCATGAAGGTTGTGGCTGTGAGGGCACGTCTTCCAGCAAACAATGGCACAGTGAAATGTGGGTAGCTCTCTATTAGTGACAGACTACCATGATACAATTTGCTTCCTTAGTGCAGATTAGACCCTACATTTTAGGGTCATCTGAAATCACAGGGTTCATTTTCCCCTTCTTTGAAAAGAAAGAGTAGAGACTGAAGATCCAGAGGAAGATGAGGAGGAAGAGTATGTTATAAATCAGTGGTAGTGCCCTCAGTATGTTAATCTGCAAAGGGAAGGATGTATTCTGTTTCGTCAGACTCATTCTTCAAGATACCACATTTAGTGAAACAGTGAAGATGGTGATTGTTTTTTTTTTTTTTTTTTTTTGAATGGAAAAGAGAGCAAAAAACGTTCCTTGTAAAAGGAAATTCTTATACACAAGAGCAGGCTGAACTCTCATCTGGATTAATCCTCTTCTTCCTCCAGGATATCATTGAACTTCGCAGAGCTTTTCTTCCCAGCCCTCTACTAAAAAGGGTCTTTCAGCCTAGTTGTACTTTTCCTGGTAAACAAATGCAAATAAATACTACATAGGCATTGGAACTTGCATAGGTTGATAAGTTGAATAGTGCACCAGATTGGCAGAAGTTGTATAAAATCACTAAATCAAGCTGTAAGATAGTGGGGCTAACTGTATCCCAACCAAAAAAAGAGTATGGTCCTAAAGGGTCCTAAATTACCATGCTCATATTAATGCCTGTGAGAATGCAGTTTTGTGATAGAAGTTTGGGTTGTACATCACCTTCCAATTTATGATGCAGAAAAAAGGGTCATCAAGTTACAGAAGGCTTTTAGTAAACTTGCTGAGAAGAAAGGCAGATGCATTTTATCATGTCATAGTTGTTTTCTGCAGGACCTCATCTGCATTGCATGGCTCAAAAACCCAAGTTTGCTTTTTTTTTTTTTAAATTTCTTCTTCTGGCAGGATGGAGCCCACTGGGAACCTGGAATCCTGGTGCAAGGTGAGACCCTGTGGTCCATTTGTTTCTGTCTGCGAAACCCAGTGGGCTCATCAGCTTTGTGACAAGAGTCAGCTACTAGAGGGAACCTGTTTGCAGATCCTGTGGTCATTTGGATCAATCTACCCCCCCCCCCCACACACACACACACGCACAACCAGTAGCAGCTCTTCCAAGCTTCAGTGTGGCTGCCTTCTGAGGGGGGGAAGCATGCCTCCATTCTCTGAATTTCCATCAGCTTACTGTGTGAGTTGCACATGGCATTGAGAGCTCAGTAGGCTTGAGCTCCATGGGGTTGTGAAAACTTAGTGCTCCTGCTAGGTCTCACCCATGTGACAAGCCAGAGCTACCTCCTTAGGTTCATAGGTGTTTACTAGGCCAATGACCACAAGGACCTTTTTAAGCCTAGCCATGCATCCCAAATCTCTGACAAGTTCTGGTACCTTTAATAACTGTAAGCAGGGACTTTGGAGATGAAACATTTACAGGTTACCTGTGTCCATTAGAGACATAGGTGCCAAACCAGGGATGAATTTCCTGATGTTCTTCATGTTTCAGTGTTGCAGTCATCACATTTGGGTTTTCTGCCTGCAGGTAGCCCTCAGCCGGCCTAAATACCAGAGTCTTGGGATTTCTACGTCGGATGCTGTCGCGTCTTCCATGATGTCAGGTCATCAGGGGTATAAGACATGCAGCCGACACCATTACATCAGTCTTTCTTGCCGTGCGGTGCCCGAAGCAGAAGCAGTTCACAAGTGCCGGTTGGCCAACTCCTGAAATTTTCGTTTTCATGTTTCAGACCTGAAGTCTTCTAAAAGATAAGTACCCTCTTGAGGATCCTTTTATCTTGCTCTTACCAATGTCAGAAAAAATTAATAATTGTCTTGCCTGTGGAAAGCAAACACCTCAGAGAGGTTTTCATTTTTACTGCGTCACCTGTTTAGGCCCAGACCATGACGTTCTTCGCTGTCGGTTGTGCCTTGTTCAACGTCCGAACTATCCGTCATCGGGCAATTTTTGTAGCTAAATACTTTTGCTCTCAGTCTCCGTACTCTGAAATGACATTGGTAAATCATCTGACTACTGATCTTCCAAAAAAAGTAAGGATAAAGACAGAGACAGACCGCATAGGTCCAAAACTGCTGACAACACTACCAATAAGCTAGTCGCCAGTCAGCCAGTACACAGTGAGGTGCTTTCGCAGTCCCTGATACCCGCTTCTATAGATTCGCAGGCCTCTACTGAGTCCCATTCGGAGTCCAGAATGCTGCAGGATGCTTCTTCGACTATGGAACATGCGGATGTCTCTACCTTGGATGAGTCTAGAGCCGCTGTGCAGGCACCGACTTCTGAGGGTGTATGCAGGCCTACCGATTTTCATATTAAACCGACGCCTTTGCCTCAAGCCAAAAATACAAAATTTCTCAGGCCTAAAGTTTGCACTACGCCTAGGAAACCAACCAAAGTGCATTCTCTGGCCAACAGGCCTCAAAAACAAATGATTAGAATGGCTGAAGACCTTATTACCTTAATTAGGGGAAGCCAGCCTTTCCCCTCTGAGACCTAGAACTGATTTTCCTTCTGATTCTTCTGATCAGAAATATGATATCTCTGTTCCTTCTGACTACCAGGACATACCCTTATCTGCCTGTGAGGATTCTGATGCAGAGGATTCCATTCCCTCTGCTTCCCCTCTAAGAGATTTTTCTTTTGGTGAAACCCTGCATACCTTTAGGGAGCATTTCCACTGGGAAAGCCAGGACTACTCTGTCTAAAAAGAGACTCGGGAATTTTTAAACCTGCCTCGGCACAGGCCTGTAGCTGTCCCTCCTGTTCTGGAGATTGTAGATGATGTTTTCTTGGAATCAAGCCTTACCCCGGATGCTTTGCCTGCAGCATCCAGGAAACCTGACCAGTACTGTAGATACCTGACTCTCACAAATTCCTTTTCAAGAATCCTACTATGGATCCAGAGACCATTTCCCAAGGACCAAAAGGCATTAAGGATACTACTGCCAAGAATCCTACCCCTTCTGACAGGGATTCTAGGGCTTTAAACAGATTGGGTAAGAAGGTATACACCATTAGGGCTTTAAATTGCCAGTTTCATATGTTAAAGTATCAGCAGCATATTATGGGGCTAAATAAACAGAAAATTGTTGATTCCTGACTGTGCAGAACACAAAGATTTACAAGAGTTAATGCATTCTGCTGACCAAGTTGGTAAACGTACCTTGCAGTGTGGTTTTGATGCTTTAAAAGCATCTTGCAGGGCTGCTGTCATTGGGACTGTTATTAGAAGGCATGCTTGGCTTAAGGAATAAAGCTTGCCAGATCATGTCAAAGCAAAATTACTGGATGCACCCTTAAACCAAGAGCGCCTATTTGGCAGTAAAGCAGAAGTTCTCAAAAGGGTGGAGGAGAAAGCTAAATCTATGCAAACTGTTAAGGATTTCTTACAAGTACAGCCACCTAGATTCAGTAGGCATTGGCCTTCAAAGAACTGGTCCTTTCCAGTCCCTTCCAGGCCTTCTCAGTCCAAGCCCAGGGGCAGCAGACCCCCAAGACTGCACTCTCAGGTTATGCACAGATCTAAGCAATGGAGTGCTCCCACAACCAAAACAGGGAGTAGTAAGCCACCCCCTTATGGTAAACTTGCACAATGAATTATCCTTAACTCCCCCAAGCCTTGCATAAGTACTTGCGCCTTTAGGAGGAAAACTCGCCCTGCATACAAAAAACTGGGAAAACATTACCCAGGACAAATGGATTTTAAACATTGTTTCCCTAGGATACAGATTCCACTTCTACTCACTCCCAACCCTAAGTGGATGGCCAGACCTCCCCCCAAACCAGTGGGCAGCGGCCCAAAAGCAAGTACTTTATCTCCTCAGCATCAAGGCTATTCAACCTGTCCCAGCAGAACAAAGGGGACAAGGCTTTTATTCAAGACTCTTCCTGGTTCCCAGAAAAGAAAACTCCTGGTGTCCTGTCCTGGATTTGTCTATTCTCAACACCTTTCTGGTCGTTCCAAAATTCAAAATGCTAACTCTCCAACAGCTGCTTCCTATCCTAGCCAAGGATGACTGGCTGGCAACCCTAGACTTAAAAGAAGCTTACCTGCACATCCCTGTAAGGGAATTTTGCAGGAAATACCTTTGCTTCAGGGCAGGCTCTATGCACTATCAGTTCTCTGTACTTCCCTTTGGCTTATCTACTGAGCCCAGGGTATTCACAAAGTGCCTAGCTCCAGCCATAGCATTTTGCAGGCAGAGAAGTGTTCAAATTGACCCATACTTGGACGATTGCCTGATTCAGGCGGAAAGTCAGGACTTGCTACTACAGCACCTGGTATTTGTAAAGAGACTTCTAACTTCACTGGGGTACATCATCAACGAAAAGAAATCACACCTAGTACCCTACCAACAGATTGTATTCCTGGGAGCAAGCTTGAACACAACTTCCCAGATGGCATTCCTCACTGCAGAGAAACAAATTTATTTGATGACTTACTTCAACCTACTGGCCACAAAAACCCAGCTATCTTCAAGGAAAATACTGTAAGCTCTGGGGTTCATGGCCTCTTGCATTCTGTTAATTCCATATGCAAGACTACATATAAGGAAACTTCAGTGGTATCTAAAAAGTCTATGGTGTCAACATTCTCGGGACCTGGAAACAGTAATTCCTATTATTCCTTGTCCAAGGGCAGATATCATTTGGTGGGCAGAGGCCTGCAACCACAAGGGACTCTACCCCCTGCTGCCCAAACCCTAACGACAGACGCATCAGACTATGCATGAGGGGCTCACATGGCAGGGCAGTACATTCACGGCAAATGGAACTCAAAGCAGATGCACCTGCATATCAATCAAAGAAATGTTAGCTGTACAGAATGCTCTGAAAGCCTTCAGAGGCCTTATTCTTCCAGGACAACTATTGGTAAAGACAGACAACACCACAGTCATGTGGTACATAAACAAGTAGGGGGGAACACATTCCTTCCCATTCTGCAGACTAGCCATGGCTCTGTGGAACACATGCTTGAGCAACCAAGTGCACCTACAAGCTCAATTCCTGCCAGGCAAACTAAATTCACTGGCAGACGACTTAAGCAGAAATCTCATGGACCCACACGAATGGAAACTGGAACCCAAAATATTCAAACTTTTGGAGAACAAATGGGGGACACCAGAGGTAGACCTGTTTGCTTCCCCTCAGAACTATCAATTTAACAAATACTGCACCAGAACTCCCCACAGCCAAGCATGGAAGGTGGATGCCCTGTCCTTCTCCTGGGAAAGCCTCTCAGTCTATGCCTTTCCCTCTCTGCCTCTCCTCTCGAAGGTTCTACTAAAGATCAAACAGGACAACCCAAGGACAATCTTGATTGCACCAGACTGACCACGCCAGCACTGGTATCCTCTTTTGCGCAGTCTGACTGTGCTACCACCATGGCACCTGCCTCAGACCCCTTCCCTGCTGTCCCAGCAGGCGTGCCAGATTCTGCACCCTCAGCTTCAGACCCTGAACTGAACTCACTTCTTGCAGCCCTCAGTAAGCGGGTGCTGGATGTCATTTTTGAGGCAAGGAGGCCTAGTACTAAAAAATCCTATTCAGAAAAGTGGAAGAGATACTGTTCCTGGAGCCAGTCTCAAGGGATAGGCACGACTGTGCCCAGCTTTTCCTCATATACTAGATTACTTAACAGAAATGCTCCAAAAGGGCCTATCTTTCTCTTCAATTAAGTTTCATGCCTCTACCATCTCAGCTCTTCATAATACTGAGCCACCCTGTTCTCTCATCCTGTGGTAAAACAGTTCCTTAGAGGGACCAAAAATTTAAGACCCTCCAGGAGAGCTCCCACTCCAGTCTGGGACTTTAACTTTGTATTGGAAAAACTTACACTTCCCCCCTTTGAACTGGCTGCTACAGCAGAGTTGAAATTCCTCTCATGGAAAACAGCATTACTTTTAGCCATCACTTCAGCAGAGTGTCTGAGCTGCAGGCCGTTATGGCAGTGGAACCCTTCATTATCTTCCATACAGACAGGGTTTCCATCAGGACTAACCCATCTTTTATGCCCAAGGTGGTGTCTAGTGTGGCCTTAAACCAGTCCATTCATTTGCCTACTTTTTTCCCTAATCCTCAAAATAAAGGGGAAAGGATACTGCATTCTCTGGACGTGCACAGACAGCTTAAATTCTATTTGGACAGGACTTAGCCTCTCAAAATCTGACCAGCTGCTAGTCAGCTACATCTACCTCTACTGCATTTCTCAGAGAGAGTCCCTACCAGAGACATCCTGGAAGCTGCAACTGCAACCTGGAGCTCTGTACACACTTTCACCAAGCATTACCACTTGCCTCTCTTTTCTAAATCCAGAGCTGGATTTGCCACAGCATTCTTATAGGGCCTGATTTCCAGTCCTAATGCTTCTTAATCTACCTCCACCCTTCCTTAGCTTTGGGAATCAACCCAAATGTGATGACTGCAACAGTGAAACATAAAGAATATGGTACAGTTGTGTACACGTACCATAAATGTAGATGTTAGAGTGTGTTCACTGTTGCAGTCCTGGTTACCCTCTCTCCAGCCCCCTGATTGTCTTTGCTTTCACCTATCCTTTTTGGTTTGCCATATCTTATACTTTGTGTATTTGCTTTTTGCTGGGGGTGTTCCACACCATATAATTGCTTCCTATTTTGGGGGCACCTGACATCTGGGGCAAGAAAAACTGATGTAATGGCATCCGCTGCATGTTTTATACCCCTGATGACCTGGAAGAACTGACAGCATCCTACGCAGAAATCCCAATACTCTGGTATTCAGACCGGCTGAGGGCTCCCTGCAGGCTGATAACCCAAATGTGATGACTGCAACAGTGACTACACTCGAACATCTACATTTATGGTAAGTGTACACAACTGTACTTTCCCCATCCAGTTGTCCAAGTTATACTTCAGTTGGTTTAGGGAGGAACTCTGCTTCACATGGATGGGAGGAGCCTGTTCCAGAGATAGGGTGGTCTCTGGGATACATACCTGTCTCTCCAGCAGGTCCTGTTTATATCCCAGACAAGATTTAAGTCTTTAGAACGGATAATTCTGGTGCTGTTTGTTTTGCGGATATGCAGGAGGCCCATCCGAGAGGGGTCTGACTATGCCATGTATGTCAGGCATAGATCATAGATCTCATGTCAACAGCCTGTAGGAGACAGAATACAGGGATAGAGTCTTGAGGTGGTCTGCACAGGACATACTTGCGCCCTTTATTCTTTTAGTGAGGAACCTCTGTGGACATTCCAATTGTTTGATATGCCTGATTAGGTACATACCAGAGGGGGCATTGTACTCAATGTTAGGTCTGATGAATGCCGAATACAGTAGAACAGTGACTTCCTTGGACCTAGATGCCATACCTTTGTTTATAAGTTGCACAGCATAGAATGATTTCCTCACTACTGTAGACGTGTTATAATTAAAAGCTAGATTACTGTCTGTGTGTGTCTGTAAGTTCCTGTCTACCTCGTCAACTCTAAGGGGTGTATTGTCAATATGATAGTTACCAGGGGTGGATGACTTCCTGAAAGTAAAATATTCTGCATTTTTTGGCATTAATTTTAGTCCATGGCTCTGACACCAGGTGTTTGTCTGTGTCAGCCCTTCCTGGAGAACATTTGTGTGGGATTTAATGACGGCTCCTAATTTGCAATCATCTGCAAATTTAGTCAGTCAGAGGCCATTGACATTGGCTTTGACTTCCGAGAAGTAAAATGCCAAAAAGTGGAGGTGCCAGGGCTGATCCCTGAGGGACTCCATTTGTGACTGGCCTCTTTGTAGAGGTGGACTCTCCATTCTAACCTCCTGGGTACTGTATGTGAGCCAGTTGGCTATCCACCGGGTGACATAAGGGTTTGTCAACAATGCTCGAATGTTCAATGGTGTGTTATATCAAATGCCTTGGCCAGGTCAAGGTAGGCAGTGTGAACCATTTTGCCCTCATCCATTGCTTTGGTGACCCTTTCAAAGAAGTCCACCAGGTTGAGTAGGCAAGACCTGCCCTTGACAAAACCATATTGAGTTGGGTCCAGTGTCTGGATGTTTACTGTATCATTACTGATCATTTCCATGATCATTCTTTCCATGGCTTTGCATATGAGACTAGTGAGATTTATGGGTCTGTAGTTTCTAGGGTCTGTAGATGGTCCACCTTTGCGCAGAGAGAGAGATGACTGTTGCTGTTCTCCATTCATGAGGCAAGAAGCCTGGTTGGAGGCTACAGAAAAATAGCAATTCCAGAGGACCTGATAGGTCATGTTTCATGGTGTTTAGAAGGCATCCTGGGATATTGTCTAGGCCCATTGATTCACTGTTCTTGGCCTTAGAGAGAGCATTAAGGACCTGTTCCCTAGTGATAGCAGGGGGAGTTATATGTGATGATATTTCCTTAGGGGAAGTTTGGGGGGGGTAAAGTTTAAGCTGAATTTGTCGGACAGTGGGTTTACTATATATTTTGGCTCCGTGTAGGTGGCTCCATTTACAATGAGCTCTGCACACAATTGTATATTGCCTTTGAGGTTGTGCACATAACTAAATACCTTGTAGTTGTCCTTGGCTTCAGAAGCCAAATTTACAATAAATTCAGCTTTGCTAGACTGTATTCGTCCTCTGAGTTGTTTGTTTAGTTTGAGAATGTTTTTATCCTGCTGGGTGCTGCACCTCCTAATTTTTGCCATGATTTTATTCCTTCTGTTATGCAGCTTGTTGATTTTATGGTTTGTTTTTTGAGTTAGTTATGTACTTCTTTAGGGTGGGTACAGCTGCCTTTGTGCAGCTATTAACATGCTTGTATAGGGTTTCTGTGAACAGTTCTGCATAGTCCACAGTGGTTTTAGGGTTTATCTGGGCTTGAAATTTTGCCAGGCTGTCACTTAACAGTAGGAAGTTAGCCTTAGAGTAGTTCATGAATATTCCAGGATTAGCTGGGGTTCCAGATTTTGTTTTTACTTTATTGGAGATCATTTTGTGGTCTGATCTTACAAGGGAAGACATTACATTAGGGGGTGTGCAGCACTCTTCCCAGATCCAGTACGATTGCACCCCTAGACAGTGTATTGACAATTTGGTCCAGGGAGTTTGTTTACAAAATCCAGGAATTTCTCTTCCTGTACATTTGGTGTCATAGAGGATTGCCAGTTAATAGTGGGGTAATTAAGATCACCAATGAATATGGTATTGGGTTGGATGGTGAGCGTTTCCAGTAAGTTTTTAAATACATGGTATGGGTTCATAGAGGGGTCCTGTAGCTTGCAAGGAAGTGGTATTGGATTTTGCCTATCTTGATTCGAACATGGAGAAGCTCAAGTGCATTATCCTGTTTGACCAGCCTGGAGGTATATTTATTTTTGATGTAAATCATGACATTTCCACCATTAGTCACTGTTTGTGTAGTAGCTAGTCTAAATGTGTGGAAGGCATTATAACCTTGCACTGTTGGCTTGCTCTGTGTAGCATTAAACCATGTCTCAGTGACTGCACAGACGTCAATATTTTCCAGAATGAAAAAGCCAGCACTGGATGCTGATTTTTATCCCCCCTACTATTTCCTACAATTGCCCAAAAAAAAGTATTACTCTGGTCACCTGTGGCATTATCACTTTATGCCATGGAGATAACTATACCCAGAGTTTACCTTGAATATGTCAATGTTCCTCTTCTGGATGCACCTCTAAATTCATAAACTGTCTTTAGGGACAATGACTCAAGCAGATTATGGCAAAATTAGAAAAGGAGGAGAAGGCAGAAATTATATTATAGTAGAAACTTTTACTGTAGAAAATACTGTCAGTAAAAATGAAAGGACTAACCAAAGCAGTTCACTGACACTGAAAGAATGGCATTGGATTCCACATGCTTGAGTTGCTGTTTAAGCAGGGACATTGGCAAGTGTACACTATGTACAACATAGCATGCAAGCAGTCAGCTATGGGGATAGCAAACATAGTAAAAATAAATCTAAAAAACAATTCTCTTAATGCTTTTTTTATCTTGCTTCTCTTCTCCCAATGTGACTGCTTTTATAGTAACAAGAAGTGCTAAAAGGCTAATAAACAGCTCACAACCCAGAACAGTAATTAATATTTCTTTTGTTTCTTTAAAAAAGCCCTTCAGCCTATTTGCTGCTTGGGGGTCTTTGCAGTGACAGTGACTTAATTGCTTTTGGTATAAGGAGACAGGGAAGCCATCAAAACGTATACCAATATCAGACTGAATTGTAGCGTGGTTAGAGATACTCTGGAGGAAGTAAGTCTTGGGGCAATAATTTGTAATTGGATATAGCTGTATTCGTTTTGTTGTTTTCTCAATAAATAATTCTGCAGTTACAACAGTGAAGTCCCCTTGCTTATTTGCAGTTCTGACTGCTAATAAGTATTTTAGTTACCAGAACTGTACTGTCATGGAGTTGCCTTGCCATTTGGATTTATTTTTATTTTTTTTTTCTTGCTGAGCCATCACTCTTAATTATTTATGAGCCCAACTGCCTTTATATATGCTGTGTGTGCTGGAAGCTGCCAGATGCTACTCTTAGTATTGCAGGAAACTGGAGCATGCTAGTGCACTTCTGTTTTCACTAACAATTGTTTATTTTTTTTCAGCACAAAGTATGGCAAGCAGACCAAGGTACAGCAACTGTTGTCTGCATAAATCCCACAGAGAGATGCAGAAAAGTTCATCTTTGATTCTGTCTTTGTGTTGTATAATTAAAGAGTTAGGCTACACCTTACCCTTACTAAATGGAATAAATTGTACTCTGCACTCTGAGTGAGCATTTCTTGCTATTTATTTTTAATAGAAATGTACATGCTGTGCTGGTAACCATTTGAAATGTCAGGACTTAGAGAAAGTCCTGAAACATGACTGAGAAAAATAGACTTAAATATACCAAGTCTAACATGGTCATTGCCAGGAATATTCCCTTTTCTCTAAGGTATGACAATCTTACAGTTGGTATGTACAAGTTCAGAGAGTGTAGGGGGCTTACCCACCCCTCTGTAAAAAGTTTAAATGTGAAGAGCGATGTTCAAGATTTGCTTTTTTTTTCTTCTTAGAGTATATTGACACTTGGCATTTTGAGCCAGCTATACCTGTTCTATTTTGAGTGTTTTTGGCTCCTATCCTTTTATTTTCTGTTTATCTCATTCAAGTCTATAGTGCCTTTTGTGTGTTTCCAGTCACCAGTTTCCATAGCTTCTTATGGTGTCCAAATATCTTTTGAGGCTGCTTTCTTAGCAAAGTAACCTACCAATTAATAGGGTGCAGTATTAGAAAGGGCAAGGTGTAAGTAACAAAATGAAACCAAAATTGTTAGTCTAGGTGTCCTGCAGTGGAGAAATTAATATTTATATTCCTATTTTTATATCTGAGAGATCTCCATGTTTTAGGGGCATAGTGTGAAATTGTATGGTGGCAGACAGCAAATGTGTTGTCACTGTCCACATATAATATTTTATGGTGGAAGTACTGCTAGCTGTTTGTTAGTAAATATGAAAGTGTGCAGTATTTCTGTACATGCGCAGTGTTTCCAAGTCTTACAAACTATTGCATGGCATCAGGTGAAATGTTTAGGGGATGCTGAAGAAAGGGATATTTGCAGTGTAAACTGCACATACTGAGAGAGATTCATTGTTATTCATAATGCTAATTATACAGTTCAGCATATTTTTTCATAATTTTGTAAATATCTCAGTAAACGAGCACACTGTGATTCTTGCCAACATATGTAAGCTTATGTTTGTTTATCAAAAGTATTTTGACTGAGAATATTTAGATAGCTTGTACAGTTTCCAAGATATGACAGTTTGCGAAACTCGAGAAAAATGTGCTAAATTTGTGGGCATTGTAATATAGTAATAATGTAAAGACAGTGAATGAATGCACTGACTATTATCACTTTAAAAAAGACCTATAAATGATAATAGTATTATTAGTACCATTATAATAGCTTTAATTGTCCACAAAATATTTTCATTTATTTTATGCGTTTTAACTTGATTTGTTTAGAAAGTGATCTGCAGTGTAAGGAGAGGTATGATATTCCATAGCATAGAGATATTAAGGAATTATGTGGAAGCTATTGGTTTAGATACTAAGGATAGAGGGTGAGAGAGAACATGAGGCCATTCTGCACTTAACAAATTATTTAAAGATATGGTCCCTGAGAGTGTGTGAATAAGAGTGTCTTCTGCACATAAAACTGTACAGGATATAATATTTGCAAGCAAGAATCTTCAGGGTATATTTGCATACTGTCACTGATTTTGCCTTATAATTTCATCTGTTCCTCAAAATGTGTGGTTTTATAGCATTGGGAACTGCTGTCACCAAGCAGTGGCAAAGGTTTGAGTTTAAGATTTCATTTCCTTCAGGAAATGCAGTCTGTGTCATGAGTAATCTGTGACAAAAGAATGCCAAAGAAGCTGAATGTGAAGTGTGCAAAAGGCATGCAGCTAGTGCTTCTGTATGGTACAGAAACCTGGGCTATGAAGGCAGATCAGTTGAAGAAGCTTGAAGCGAGGAGAGTGTGTTGAGCAGATGGAAAGAGTACTTTGAGGGGCTGATGAATGAAGAGAATGAGAAGGAGAGAAGGTTGGATGATGTGCGGATAGTGAATCATGAAGTGCAGTGGATTAGCAAGTAGAAAGTAAGGATGGCTATGAAGAGGATGAAGAATGGAAAGGCTGTTGGTCCAGATGACATACCTGTGGAAGCATGGAGGTGTTTAGGTGAAATGGCAGTGGAGTTTTTAACTAGATTGTTTAATGAAATCTTGGAAAGTGAATGGATGCCTGAGGAATGGAGAAACTGTTTTGGTACCGATTTTTAAGAATAAAGGTGATGTGCAGAGCTATAGTAACTACAGAGGGATTAAATTGATCAGTCACAGCATGAAGTTATGGGAAAGAGTAGTGGAAGCTAGGTTAAGAAAAGAGGTGATGATTAATGATCAGCAGTATGGTTTCATGCTAGGAAAGAGCACTACAGATGAGATGTTTGCTCTGAGAGTGTTGATGGAGAAGTACAGAGAAGGTCAGAAGGAGTTGCGTTGTGTCTTTGTAGACTTAGAGAAAGCATATGACAGGGTGCCTAGAGAGGAGTTGTGGTATTGTATGAGGAAGTCGGATGTGTCAGAGAAGTATGTAAGAGTGGTACAGGATATGTAAGAGGGTAGTGTGACAGCGGTGAGGTCTGCGGTGGGAGTGACGGATGCGTTTAAGGTGGAGGTGGGATTACATCAAGGATCAGCTCTGAGCCCTTCCTTATTTGCAGTGGTGATGGACAGGTTGACAGACGAGATTAGACAGGAGTCCCTGTGGAATATGATGTTTGCAGATGACATTAGGGAACAGGTGGAGGAGACCTGGAGAGGTGGAGATATGCTGTAGAGAGAAGAGGAATGAAGGTCAGCAGGACTAAGACAGAATATATGTGTGAATGAGAGGTAGGATAGAGGAATGTTGAGGATGCAGGGAGTAGAGGTGGCTGAGGTGGATGAGTTTAAATACTTGGGATCAACAGTTCAGAGTAATAATGAGTGTGTTAGAGAGGTGAAGAAGAGCATACAGGCAGGATGGAGTGGGTGGAGAAGAGTGTCAGGAGTGATTTGTGACAGACGAGTACCAGTAAGAGTGAAAGGGAATGTCTGCAAGAGGGTAGTGAGACCAGCTACGTTATATGGGTTGGAGACCGTGGCATTGACAAAAAGGCAGGAGTCAGAGCTGGACGTGGCAGAGTTAATGATGTTAAGATTTGCACTGGGTGTGACCAGGGTGGACAGAATTAGGAATAAGTATATTAGAGGGTCAACCCAGGTTGGAAGGTTTCTAGACAAAGCCAGAGAAGGCAAGATTACGTTGGTTTGGATATGTGCTGAGGAGGGATGCAGAGTATATTGGGAAAAAAAGTTGCTAAGGATGAAGCTGCCAGGTAACAGGAAAAGAGGAAGGCCCAAGATAAGGTTTATGGATGTGGGGAGAGAGGACATGCAGGCAGTTGGTGTGACAGAGCAAGATGCAGAGGACAGGAAGAAATGGAAACAGATGATCTGCTGTGGCGACCCCTAATGGGAGCAGCTGAAAGA